>NC_058130.1:647754745-647800960 GCF_016433145.1 Gracilinanus agilis
CTGGGCTGGGCTGGGCTGGGCTGGGCTGGGCTGGGCTGGGCTGGGCTGGGCTGGGCTGGGCTGGGCTGGGCTGGGCTGGGCTGGGCTGGGCTGCTAGTCCAAGAAAGTGCCTTCCTGGCACAGCTGTGCCAAACTCAAGGCTCCGATCACAGACAGACAGACAGCAGGGAGGCTGTCGGGGGAGAAACCCTGAGAGGGTGAACATACCCTCCATCCTGTGCTGCCCCACCCCCTTTCTCTCCAGGTTTTGACCTCAGGGTACTCTGAGCTGTGCAGATCAACCACACTGGGGCTAATCCTATCAACACAGCAGACAAGAAGTCTTCATAGGGCAGGGAAGCTCCAACACCCCTCCCCCACAGACTACAGGGAAAGTAGCCCAATTTACTTCCTTAGCTTTTACCACCAGCTGGGGAAAATCTGGCCTCAGGTCCCACTAACCTAATTAATCAACAAAACAGAGAAGAAGCCCTCCCAGGGATGAACAGCCCAAACCCACAGATAAAAAAAAATGATCAGAGGATGAAGATTACAGCCAATTACAGAGGATAAAGAAGGAAAAATATGAGTAAAAAAACAGAATAAGAAAAAAGAAACCACAACTGACAGCTTCTATCCAGAAACTGAATAAAGAGCAAATGGATCAGAAGATAAAGGAACACCAGGAAAAAACATAGAAGGTTCAGTGAAATGGACACAGACTTTGGAAGAACTTAAAATTCAATTAACTCCAGAACTCAAAATTCAAATAACTCAAGAACTCAGAAAACAATCAACAGAGGCTAAAGATAATTGGGAAAAGGAAATGCATGATCTAAAACAAGAAAATGATGTCTTAAAAGTCCAAATCGACCACCTGTAAAACAAAGCAAAGAAGGTGAAAGATGATCTACAAAGAAAAGCAGACCAGAAGGAGAAGGATGAGCAAAAAGCCAGGGATGAAATTCAGTTTTTAAAAATTATAATTGTTGTGAGTAAGATTAGTTAGTAATTAAGTATTAAGGATGTACCTAGCAGAAAGGAGCTGGAGAATTCCAAGATGGAATGAAGGAGCAAGAAGAAGTGGCTTGTGCTCTGAGAGAGACTCCATTAGGGGTTGGCACAAACTGTTGTTAGCCCTGGGAAATCTCAGAGTAAAGGACACCCTGCTTCCTGATTTCCCTGGGATCCTGTGTGGTGGTGGCATCTAGAAAAGAGGACAAGATCTACAGAGCAGCACCAGGTAGAGGAGAAGTTTGGGATCTGGTGGATAGCATCTCAAGCATGCTCTCTCTTCTTGGTTACCATGGATCACCTTGGCTTTTGACATCCTGTAAACATTTGTGGATTACTGTGAGAAACCTCAAGGCCACCCTCAGCCCTTTGCTGTGTTGGTCAAGTCTGGCAGGACCAGGTCTGATGCAGCCTCCCAGAAACTCCATTACTGCTCCTTTGGTCCTTTGGATCTGCTTAGATCACTAAGATAAGAGTAGAGAAGTCCTCCCCTTGCCCTGTGGTTTTGCCCATTAGGTTTTAAGTATAGAAATCCCTTTCCCACCTTTATTTTAGTTGTACATAATTAAAACCATTAAAACTTTTACCTTGCCGGTTGGTTTAAAAGTCTCTGGCCTAGGGAGAGCCAAGTGACAGTTGAGACCAACTGCCATTCCTGTGTTAACCCAGTGAACTCTGGTCTATCCTGGTCCCATCTCTCCTACAACCCAGTGTGTACCCACAACCATTTAGATTTTGTTGTAACATCCCTGGTACCTCCTATCTATTTTCACAGTTTTCAACAATTAGAAGTAAATGACTTCACAAGGCAGCAAGAATATATAAAACAAAATTTTTAAAAAATGAAAAATTTGAGGAAAATATGAAAGACCTCATTGACACAACCAAAGATCTGGAAAACAGATCTAGAAGAGGCAATTTAAGAATTATTGGTCTGCCAGAACATCATGACAAAAGAAAAAGTTTGGACATCATCATACAGGAAATTATACAAGAGAACTGTCTTGACATTCTTGAACAAGGGGGGAAATGGAAATTGAAAGAATCCACAGATTTCCTCCTACACTTAATCCACAACTGACAACTTCCAAGAATATTATAGCCAAATTCAAAAACTACCAGACCAAGGGAAAAATATTATAAGCTACTAAGAAATCATTCAGATAGTAGGGAACCACAGTTAGGATAACACAAGATCAGGCTGCATCTACATTTGAAGGACCAGAAAGCATGGAATATAATATTCTGGAAAGCAAGAGAGCTAGGTCCACAACCAAGAATTAACTATCCAGCAAAAGTGACTATATTCTTGCAGAGGAAAGTATGGTCATTCAACAAAATCGAAGACTTCCAAGCATTCATAAAGAAAAAACCAGGCAGAAACAAAGAATTTGCTGCTCAAACACAGAACTCAAGAGAATCACCATAAGGTAATTAAGAGAGTGGGGAAAAACAAAGAAACAAAAAACAAAAAAAAACCTTTTCTTTAAGGGACCCAATAAGCTCAATTGATTTATTTCCCTATAAGAAAAGAAGATATTGGTAACTCTTAAAAATTGTTATTTTCAGCAGGGTAGATAGAAGAAATATACTTAGAGGGAGCAGGGACAAACTGTATAGGAAAGATATATGCATATATATATAAAACTAGATGTAAAAAAGTGGATAATATTAAGAGAAATGGGAAAACAGATAAAATGGAGTAAATTTATATTTCCATGGAGAGAACAGGGGAGAAAACCAGTACAATGGAAGAGTAAAAAGGTTGGAGAAAGGAAATATTTAATTCTTAAGTGCATTGAAATTAACTTAAAGAGGGAAAGACAATCTGATCCATTGGGGCAAAGAATTGATTCATGCCCTATAGAAAATTAGAAGTGTAACAAAAGGACTGGTGGAGAAGGAAGTAACACTAGGAAGGGAGAGGGCGAGGGGGGCATAGCTTAAAAAGATTCAAAAGAAGAAGAAGAGGGGAATAAGAAGGGGGGGAGAAAGGGAAGTAAAATAAGGGAGGGGATTAGGGGAACTGATTAAAAACAAAACACTGGTATAGAAAGAAATAGTGAAAGAAGAAAGGGTAGGACAAGGAGAGAAAATCAAAATGTTTGGAAATACACACTTGATATTTATAACTCTGAATGTGAATGGAATGAACTTGCCCATAAAACGGAAGCAAATAGTAGAGTGGATTAGAAACCAAAATCCTACCATATGTTGTCTACAAGAAACACACATGAGACAGGTAGACATACATAGAGTAAAAATAAAAGGGTGGAGGAAAATCTATTGGGCTTCAACTGAGAAAAAGAAGGCAGGAGTTGCAATCATGATTTCTGACAAAGCCAAAGTAAAAATAGATCTAGTTAAAAGAGATAAGGAAGGTAATTATATCCTGATAAATGGCAGTATAAACAATGAAGAAATAGCAGTACTCAACATGTATGCACCAAATGGTATAGCATATAAATTTCTAAAGGAGAAACTGGCAGAGCTCAAGGAGGAAATAGATAATAAAACTATACTAGTAGGAAACCTCAAACTTCCTCTATCAGATCTAGATAAATTAAGCCAAAAAATAAATAAGAAAGAGATAAGAAAGGTAAATGAAATCTTGGAAAAATTAGAGTTAATAGATATAGAGAAATAAATAAATAGGTAAAAAAAGGAATACACCTTCTTTTTAGCAACACATGGAACATTCACAAAGATTGACCACATACTAAGGCATAGAAACATGGCAAACAAATGCAAAAAAGCAGAAATAATAAATGCAACCTTATCACATCAAAATGCAATAAAAATCATTATTGTCAAGGATATATGGAGAGGCAAACCAAAAACTAATTGGAACTTAAATAACACGATTCTCCAAAATAAGTTAGTTAAAGAACAAATCATGGAAACAATTTATAATTTCATTGAAGAAAATGACAACAATGAGACTTCTTACCAAAACCTCTGGGATTCAGCCAAAGAAGTACTAAGTGGGAAATTTATATCCTTGAGTACATATATTAACAAATTAGGAAGGACAGAGGTTAATAAATTGGGCATGCAACTTAAAAAACTAGAAACTGAACAAATTAAAAATTCCCAGATTAAAACTAAATTAGAAATACTAAAAATCAAAGGAGAAATTAATAAAATCAAAAGTAAAAGAACTATTGAATTAATAAATAAGACTAGAAGCTGGTACTTTGAAAAAATGAATAAAATTGATAAAGTACTGGTCAATCTAATTTTAAAAAGGAAAGAAGAAAACCAAATTAATAGTATCAAAGATGAAAAGGGAGACCTCACCTCTAATGAAGAGGAAATTAAGGCAATCATTAAAAACTATTTTGCCCAATTATATGGCAATAAAAATAGCAATCTAAGCAATATGGAGGAATATTTACAAAAATATGAATTGCCTAGATTAACAGCAGAAGAAATAGAATACTTAATGCAATATCAGAAAAAGAAATTGAACAAGAAAAAATCGCCAGGGCTTGATGGATTCACAAGTAAATTCTATCAAATATTCAAAGAACAAATAATCCCAATAGTATACAAATTATTTGACATAATAAGCAAAGTCAGAATTCTACCAAACTCCTTTTATGATACTAATATGGTACTGATTCCAAAGCGCGGCAGACCAAAAACAGAGAAAGAAAATGATAGACCAATTCCCTAATGAACATAGATGCAAAAAGACTCCAACAAGTGATCAAGAGGGTTGTCCATCATGATCAGATGGGATTTATACCAAGAATGCAATGATAGTTCAACATTAGGAAAACCATCCACATAATTGACCATATCAACAGTCTAACAAACAAAAATCACATGATTATCTCAATAGATGCCGAAAAAGCTTTTGACAAAATACAACACCCATTCCTACTAAAAACAATAGAAAGTATAGGAATAGAAGGACCTTTCCTAAAAATAATAAAAAGTATATATCTAAAACCATCAGCAAGCATCATATTCAATGGGGATAAATTAGAAGCCTTCCCAATAAGATCAGGAATGAAACAAGGATGCCCATTGTCACCTCTATTATTTAACATTGTACTAGAAACACTAGCAGTAGCAATAAGAGAAGAAAAAGAAATTCTCTTTTTTTTAAAATAAGCAATGAGGAGACCAAACTATCACTCTTTGCAGATGACATGATGGTCTACTTAAAAAATCCTAGAGAATCAACTAAAAGGCTAGTGGAAATAATGAACAACTTTAACAAAGTGGCAGGACACAAATTAAATGCACAGAAATCATCAGCATTTCTATATATTTCCAACACATCTCAGCAGCAAGAGTTAGAAAGAGAAATATCCTTTAAAATCGCCTTAGGCAATATAAAATACTTAGGAATCTATCTACCAAAACAAACATGGGAATTAGATAAACACAACTACAACTACAAAACACTTTACAAACAATTAAAACCAGGTCTAAACAATTGGAAAAATATTGACTGCTCATAGGTAGGACAAACTAACATAATAAAAATTACCATTCTGCCCAAATTAATTTACTTATTTAGTGCCATACTCATTAAACTACCAACAAACTTTTTTGCTGAATTAGAAAAAATATAACAAACTCATTTGGAATAACAAAAGATCAAGAATATCAAGGGAAAAATGAAAAAAAAAGTGAAGGAAGGTGGCCTAGCAGTACCAGATATTAAGCTGTACTATAAAGCAGTGGTCATCAAAACAATATGGTACTGGCTAAGAGACAGAAGGGTGGATCAGTGGAATAGATTTGGGGTAAGTGATGTCAGCAAGACAGTCTATGATAAACCCAAAGAGCCCATCTTTTGGGACAAAAATCCACTATTTGACAAAAACTGCTGGGAAAATTGGAAAATAATATGGGAGAGATTAGGATTAGATCAACATCTCACATGCTTAACCAAGATAAATTCAGAAAGGGTGAATGATTTGAATATAAAGAAGGAAACTATAAGTAAATTTGGTGAACACAGAATAGCATACTTGTCAGATCTCTGAGAAAGGAAAGATTTTAAGACCAAGAAGAGTTAGAAAAAATTACAAAATGTAAAATAAATAATTTAGATTATATTAACTTAAAAATGTTTTGTACAAACAAAAACAATGCAACCCAAATCAGAAGGGAAACAACAAATTGGAAAAAAATCTTTATAACAAAAAAATCTGACAGAGGTCTAATTACTCAAATATACAAGGAGTTAATCAATTGTATAAAAAATGAAGCCATTCCCCAATTGATAAATGGGAAAAGGACATGAACAGCCAATATTCAGATAAAGAAATCAAAAGTATCAATAAGCACATGAGAAAGTGCTTTAAATCTCTAATAACTAGAGAAATGCAGATCAAAACAACTCTGAGGTACCACCTCACACCTAGCAGATTGGCTAAAATGACAGCTGGGGAGAGTAATAATTGTTGGAGGGAATGTGGCAAAATTGGGACATTAATGCATTGCTGGTGGAGTTATGAACTGATCCAATCGTTCTGGATGGCAATTTGGAACTATGCCCAAAGAGCACTAAAAGACTGCCTGCCCTTTGATCCAGCCATACCATTGCTGGGTTTGTACGCTAAAGAGATCATAGGGAAATGGACTTGTACAAAAATAAGATACTGGCAACTGGTCCCATCACTTCATGGCATCAGAGGGAGAAAAAATGAAAGCAATATCCAATTTTATATTCTTGGGCTCAGAGATCACTGAATATGGCAACTGCAGCCATGAAATTAAAAGGTTTTTTTCATTGGAAGAAAAGCTATTGCAAATATGGACAGCATGCTAAAAAAAGCAGACATCACCTTATTTACAAAGGTCCACATAGTCAAAGCTATGGTTTTTACAGTAACAATGTATGGCTATGAGATTTTTTACTTGGATTGCAAAACTAAGAATTGCAGAATTGAGGCTTTCAAATTGTGGAGCTATTGAATTTTGAGAGTCCCTTGGATAGCAAGGAGATCAAATCAATCAATACTTAAAGAAGGTAAGACTACTTATTGGAAGGACAAATAATAAAGCTGAATCTTAAATATATTGGTCACATAAGAGGAAGACAGAACTCATTGAAAAAAGACCCTGATGTTGGGAAAAATTTAAGGCTAAAGAAAAAGTGAATGACAAAGGAAGAGATGGATAGTGTCATAGAAAAAATGAACATGAACTTAAACAGACTTAAAAAGATTTTGGAAGATGGAAGGGCCTAGCCTGCTATGGTCCCTGGGGTCACAAAGAGCTGGACATAAATTAACATTATTATCATTGAAAGATGGGACCAGATTGCTAAGAGCTTTAAAATTCCAAACGGAGGAGTTTGTATCTGACCTATAATGATTAAAATTACTCTTGGATACTGTATATTGAATTATAATTTCTTATTAGACAGACAAAGAGAGACATCACCTGGTGAGGCTAACTATAAAAAGTCTCTGAACTGTGCCATGCCTCATTTAGCCCCAGTTCCAGTTACCTGGGTCCCAGTCATGAAGGCCCAGCAGGGCTACAAGTGGCTGCTTGTCAGAAATGGCTTATTCAGATAGTGCACAGCCCAAGTTGTGCCAGTCTTCTTCTATCCTACCTGGGAGAGATCGGTAAGCCAGAAAAAATTGAGGCTGCTGAGCAGAGATAGGAGAGCTAGTCTGGGAAGAAAAGCATGACAGAGAGCACATTCCCACTTCTCCTGTTGGCTTTTATAAATCTAGTCTAATCCCTCCTACTCTACTCTGAGTTTCTAATTGGCCAGGGTTTACTTTAGTCTCCATCCTGGAGCCAATCGCATCCCCCAGATGGACTTCCAATGGTCAGGAACTGCATTGCAATGCTGGCAATCCAATCACATGACTCAATGGCACCCTAGCTGAGATCAGTTTCTCTGGAATTGGGGTCCCCTTGATATTTAATTCACACAGATCCTAGAAGTGGCAGGGAGCTACTAGAATTTACTGAGTAGAGGAGTGACAGGGTTAGCACTAAACTTAAAGAAAATCTCTTTGGTAACAAAGTGTAAAATTGATTAATGTGGGGAGAGACATTAGACGGGGAGACCAATTAGATGCTATTGGTATAGGGGGCCAGCCGCCTATATGATTTTGGGGTCCTGAGTGGTGTTGGTGGCTTAGGATTGTTAAGGCAGGAGAAAGAAAATGAGAACAACCAGACTAGTAGTTAGCCCATGTTGCTCTAACACTATGGGATTTGGACTTTATTTTATACTGGTTTCAAACAAAGAACACAAAGAAAGAGTAACAGCTGTGAAGGGGTCACAAATCATACACAATCCATTAAAGTCTAAAAAGTAGAGATATAGGTGCAAGGACAAGGACCAAATTCCAACCACCAATTAGTAGGGGTTTACTTCTGGGAGCAGAAATAAATTTCATGGAGATGTTTACTAATTGTGTTCTGCCTTGATTTACAGATCTGCACCTGGTCAGATAGTCTGGACTAAATTGTCTGGCTCCAGTTCTTATCTAAGTAATATATTTTTTAGGGTTTAGGCTTCTTAATTATCAAGGAGAGAAATTGTCAAGGAGAAAAATTGTTAACTCAGTAGCTTCTGGTCTGGTTATGGACTCAAAGCTTTCCAATAAGTCTATAATGTTTTTCCAATAAGAAAAGGTATGGATCATAAGAGGTGTCAAAAGAGGGGCCTCAGATTTTTATCTATTCTCTTATTGGCTTCCCACATATTGGAAAAGTCCAAATAAAAGGCAATAAAGGCCTGAATAAAAAGTAGGAGAAATAGTATGTATATATACATATATATAGTGTGTATTATATATTGTTGTGAGGAAGATTAGTTAGTTAATTAAGTATTAAGGATGTACCTAACAGGAAGGAGCTGGAGCTGGAGAATTCTAAGATGGAATGAAGGAGCAGGAAGAAGGTGCTTGTGCCCTGAGAGAGAGAGAGACTCCATTAAGGGTTGACAAAAACTGTTGTTAGCCCTGGGAGATCTCAGAGCAAAGGACACCCTGCATCCTGATTTCCCTGGGATTGTGTGATGGTGGATTCTAACAAAGAGGACAAGAACAACAGAGAAGCACCAAGAAGAGGAGAAGTTTGGGATCTGGTGGACAGCATCTCAAGCACACTCTTTCTTCTTGGATATCTTGGACCACCTAGGGTTTTGGCATCCTGATCATCTGTGGATTACTGTGAGATCCCCAAAGCCACTCTCAGACCCATTTGCTGTGCTGCTCAAATCTGGCTGTAGCCAGATTTGATGCAGCCCTCTCTGTGGCTCCTGAACTGCTCTCTTGGCCCTGTCTGCTTAGGTCACTAAGTTAGAGTAGAATAAGTCCTCCCCTTGCTCTGTGGTTTTACCTTTTAAGTTTTAAGTATAGAAATCCCTTTCCCACCTTTATTTTAGTTAAATATAATTAAACCCTGTTAAAACCTTTTACCTTGCCTGTAGGATTCAAAGCCTCTGGCCCAGTGGTGACAGTTGATCAACAGTCATTTTGTCAGTTAGCCGCAGCATAGCTGACCTCTGGTCCCCCCAACCTGGTCTAGTCTCTCCTACAACCCAATGTGTGTACCCACAATCATTTAGATTTATTATAACATCTCTGATGTCTCCATTATTTATTATCTTTTCTACAATATAATATGTGTGTATAATACTTAACACTTCAAGAATCTATCATTTTGTCAGTGGGCACTTCTATAACTTGGAAGATAGTATCTGATTGTAACTAGGTCCAAAAAAATCATCATTGAAGAGGCAAATTAGGAGATAAATTAGTTTCAACTTAGCTGAAAAGGACTTTACATGATATATTATATATTAAATGGATAGATTGCCCTTATTCAATCAGGTCTGATTCTTCATGACTTCATGGACCATATTGTGTATGGGATTTTCTTGGCAAAGACCCTGGAGCAGTTTGCTATTACCTTCTTCCATGGATTAAGTCAAACGGAAAAAGTTGGCTTGCCAGGATCACTCAACTAGTTTGTGTCTGAAGCACGATTTGCACTCAAGTTTTCCTAACTACAGGCCCAGTTGGTCTATCCACTAAGTCATCTAGTGCCCACATGGCTTATTAGTCAAACAGAAATAACTATAATAAAACAGAGTAATTTAAGTAAGAGAGGAACCAATTGTTATATGACAATATTGTGTGACATGATGTTTTCACCTTTTGGTTACAAAGAAAGATAACTTATAATGCCTGTAACTTGCTCAAAAGTAACAGAAATTAATCATCCACTTTTCAGTTCTTATCTCCAATTCCTGCACCTTCACCATGTTTGAAGAGCCCGCTCTTCACCCTGGGGGTCTCTGGTGGTGGGATGGCTTGGCAAAATGAAATGAAAATGAGCCAGAGTGCAAGTGGAATTGCAGAGGCTGTTCTCTCTGGTGCCATCTGCTGATTTTTATTTTTATACCCATTTTTTCTTTACGATCTCATACAGGTTTTGATTTTCCCATACATTAAAAATCACACATTAACTTTTGAAATACCATATGATTGGCATTTATAATTATCCTACTGTGATTAAACAAAGAAGCAAGGTTGTCAAAAATTATTCATTATGGAATGGTTTATTTGGAACTTTATTATTTTCAGCCATCCGTAAGGTACAAGAACATCATTTCCTAGCTAAGCATAATGTTTAATTATATTTTAACTAATTAAATCAAGCATATTCTTACTTTATACTATTCAAACATCATTAATCAAGAAGATAGTTATGGTAGTTGGTTACATCAAAAAAGACACAATAATATCAGTTTGGTCCAAATATTGTTTCAATTATAGTCTTTCATTTTTCACTATTCTTCAAAAGTAAGTTTACTGTTCTTTCTGCTACAGGATTAATAAGAATGGAGTTCTGGAAGGTTGATTCAATGCTAATTTGTCATTCCCCTGTTTTCCTTGTAACTCACTGTTTCCTTGATCAGTGGGAGTTTGGGAGCAAATCCAGGCCAGGTACATTCTTGCTGGGGAATTTAGAAACTTGCATTAACTCACTAACTGCTGGTTTATTGCGGGGATGATTCTACGGAAAGTTTCTGTATTATAGGGGTTTATTTAGGGACAGTGAGTGGTCTGTGACAGTGGTTGTCCTTGCTATTAGCCTGTATTGTTTTTCTGTGTTTCCCTGGGGTTGAGTAAGGATACTGATTTCAATCGTTTCAGTAAAAGGGAATGCTAGTAACAAAAGAGTCACTTAGGGGAAACTGAGTGAAAACATCCATCCTTGTGACACCTGCTATGCGGGTTTTATTCAGAAATGGTGACAAGCTGTGCTAAACATCATGGGCTTCAATGGCTTTCCACAACCATGAGCCTATCTGTCATACTTGTTCCTACTATAAGGTCCTACGGTTTATGAAGGGAAAAAAAAATAAAGAAAAAAATCTGCTTTTACTCAACCTTCTGACTGATTTGAATTGTGACTTTTATTGCCATTGTTACTTTTTAGAAAAGAACATTATTATGATATATTTCAAGGATTTTTGCTCCTGCCAAAGAGTATAAGTGAAATGTATCTTCCTTTGGACAAAAATATACCACAGAATACAAAAGCAACTGGTGTTATTAGGGACCAAATTTTTTTTCCATTTTTTCTTCAGCAACTTTTATAAAACCTTATCCATAATGATGTATGGGTGGTATCACATCTTTATGATCTTCCTTCCCTTACCATTGGCCTCTTGTTACCTGCCTGGTCATAAGGTAAGTACACTTGATGCTTTTTATTAAATAATAAAATCATCTATCCAATGGACAATAGAATAATGTCCTTGTGGATTGCTAAGGACCACCAACACTTTTCTATATATCCCCAAATGTTAGTAAGTGTACTCTCACTTTCATAAATAGGAGCTCTTTTTTGTACCATACTCCACTGAAAATAGTAAGAATCTGTGATTTTTCTGAGCTGTCCTATATCACTCCATTTCCCCAATGATACTGAGAATCAAAGGGTTGAAATTGGAGAACACTTATTGTTAACAGTTGTGATCTGGATGAAGATTCATCAAAGGAAACTGAGAAGAAACTGAGATAGGTAAGAAGGAGGAGAACCAGGAAAGAGCAGTGCCATGAAGACCTGAAAAGAATAGAGGATTAAGAAGAAGTGAATCCATGTCGAAGATGGTAAAAAATAAAAAATGACAGTCAATTTGGCAAAGAGAACACTGGCAACTTTGAAGAGAGCCATTTCAGTTTAAAAAGGATGTAAGGAGGGCAGCTGGGTGGCCCAGTAGATTGAGAACCAGGTCTAGAGACCAGAAGTCCTAGGTTCAAATCTAGCCTCAGACATGTCCTAGCTGTGTGACCCTGGGCAAGTCACTTAACCCCCACTACCACTCTTCTGCCTTAGAACCAATACACAGAACTGATTCTAAGATGGAAGGTAAGGGTTTAAAAAAAGAAAAAGGATGTAAGAAGCCAATTTGAAAAAGGTTAAAGAAGAAAGTAAGAAGAAAGGAAATGGAGGCACTAGTTGTTAGTCTTTCTCAATGAGTTTAGTGACAAAAAGAAGGAAAGATTTAGGATGGTAGCTAATAAGAATGGAACAAGTAAGGGTTTTTTTGAGTATGAGGAGATACAAGCATTTTTTAGGCAGTAGGGAAATAGTGAGTAGAAAGTACAAGATTAAAGATTACTAAAAGTGTGGAGATGGGCCTGGTACTACTTGATAATTATTCAACATACAAATGCAAAAAGAAAGTCAGTACATGCCCTGAAAGAACTTGGATTCAAATAGAGGAAAATCAACATATATAGAAAAGAATGTTGGCTTAGGACAGGCGCTTTGGTCAATGAAGTAAAAAGGGTGGTAAATGAAGTCATAGGCAACTGACCTGCCTATTCTAGGGGATGTGATACTGTCATTGTAACTACCAGAGAAAGAGGTGGAAAAGGAGTAAAGTGAAGCAGCAAAGTAAAAAGATGATGCAGCAGGATTAGAGCTAGGTACAGCCAAATATAGTGAACTTTTATTCATTTTTTTTTTATGATCTGCAGGATCTGCAGCTTCCCAGTAACCCTATATTCCCACTCTAAGGGATCTGAGGGAATAGGTCTCAGTACCTTTCCCCCTTCTTTCAAATGAATTTGTTTATAAAAGTTGATTTCAAATCAAAGCTATATATAGCCATATGAAAAAATGCTCGAAATCATTACTGATTAGGGAAATGCAAATCAAAGAAAAATTCTGAGATATCTCACATATAACAAATTGGTTGAAATGATAAAAGGGCAAAATGACAAATGTTGGAAGGGTTTTAAAAATGGGGACACCAATACACTGTTGGTTTGGAACTGTGAACTGATCCAATCATTTTGGGGAGCAATCTGGAATTATAAGTAAAGAGATATAAAATTATGTGTATCTTTTGTCCAGAAATAACACTATTAGGTCTGTTTCCCAGGGTGATCATGGAAAAAAAAAAGAAAAACTAAATATTTTAAAATATAGTAGCTTTCTTTCTGATGGCAAAGAACTGGAAATTGGGGGAATCAGTTAAGGAATGGCTAAACAAGTTGTAGCAAATGATTGTGATGGAATATTACTGCAGAGTAAGAACTGATGAGCAGGTTAATTAAAAAATGAAAAGACCCACATAAAATTATGAAGAGTGAAACAAGCAGACCAAAAGAACATTTTTATACAGCAACAGAAATATTGTTTGAAGTATAACTCAATGTCCACTTCAGAGAAAGGTATGTGACATAGTTTAATATGTACGTGTACATATATTTGAATATATATAGACAGATATAGCTCAAATGACTTCTCTAATACAGGGTGGAGAGGGAGGGAGATACCTGGAAACTGTAATGAAACAAAAAATTTTTAAGTTGATTTGCATTTGATTAGAGTCCATTTCGTGTTACTTAACTGGAAGCACATTTGGTGGTCCTTTACCTGAGCATCAAAATTGTTAGGTATGACTCTCTTTATACCCTACATCTGATCTGTTTAAGAATCTCTGCCTCAAAATAGATCGTATTTGATATAATTTACAGCTTAAAGTATTTGTGCTCTATTTCCTGATTGGTTTTGTGTAATATGATTACAACAGCACATTCTCATGTGAGAAACCCCATTTGAGAATATTACAATGCTTGATCCTTTATTGAAAGTTCTAGAATGTTTTGCCTATCAATATGAAATGTTAATTGGTTCCAGACTATACTCTTTGCTGAATCATGTCTATTGGGAATGATATAAAATCCCACAAACCCAGAGAGCCTGCAATATTATATCCCCTTAGGTAGCAGTTTCCAGAGTTGGTTCAAGGTCAGATAAAAGTTCCCAAAGGTGGCATTCTAGACTGAGCTGTAACACTGAGAGTTCTACTACCATCTAAAGGTATAAGACCCCGAAATCACCATTCTGCCCATCACCCATGTGAGCAATTTGCCTATATATGAAAGATTACAAACTCAGGCCTGAAGCCAAAGCTGTTCCATGACATATTCCAGTATATGGAGCAATCTGGGGGTCAGAAGTGGCTTCTGGCAAAAAATAGATAGGTTCTTGTCAAATATCCTTGTCAATAAACAACACTGTCAGCTGAGTGGTGAGCATACCTTCCTTCTTGGCTCAAAACCTCCACTTTGAAGAAAAGTGCTTCTCTAATGGTATCACTGACAGAGCTGGCATCCTGCCAACCCTAACAGACTGGAATGATTATAATAATCATTATTTTTGTTTTTGCTATCAAATATGACTCACCTGCAATGAACCTAAAATCAGCCTGACTACTTTGAATTGACTCCGACTCTTACTACTTAAAAATGATTTTCTTCATTGCCCTGTAATATCTCTGGAAATTTCATTATCCAGGTAATCTCATGGCATGAGCGTTATTTAGCAACACATTCATGTGTGTGTAGGAAAAATCCTTCCATGAATCTATACAATATTTTCCTTTTGCAACCAAAAATGATTTAAAGAAAAGTATCAAAATGAGAACTCTAATTCAGAGTTTTGACATGCTTCAGGCTATGCATGGGGACTCATCATGGCCTATACCCCTTAGAGCTGGGGAACCTGAATGAAATATGGGAGATGATAGCTACAGGAGATAAAGTTAAAGGAAAGGGAAAGTTTAGGACTTTAGAATTAGAGAAAATAGAAGCGATAAGAAAACATAGATGACTTTAAACAAAAAGTTTTGAATGAAAAGCAAATAGTAGAAGAAATTCGTCAGAGTAGCGAGTCAGAAGACCTAGGTTCTAGTTTTATTTTAGGACTCAGAGAAATACTGCTAAAGGTACAGAAAACAATAACAAACTTAGTTGTCATATTTCCATTTCATTTGCAACTACTTCAGTCTTTAGTGATGAGTATGTCTTGGTTTCCCCTTTATAATACTTCGATTAATCTGTTGATAGTTTTGTCAATGCAAATTACAAGCCATTAACCCTCTTTATCTTATATGATTCATATACATGCCTGCCTTCTGAATCCTTTAATATTTTGTGAAAAACATTGCTATATTATTTTTTGGCCATGAGTTATCCTTCACTATCAACTACTGGACCAGCCTCCTTCTTTTCTTATAATATATATTCTTAATGCATTTTATAACATTTTTAATGCACAAGTCACTGGTGGTACTATTCAGTACCCTGCTTACAAATAACAATAGATTGAATTTTAAGTTAATTCCTTACAAAATCCCTGAGTTTGTATTGCTGGTACAAATATTAATATACCCAAACTACAGATTTGAAGAAACTGAGATGGTTCAGAGAAACGTTAGTGACCTATCCAAAGTTATGTTGCAATTATATATTTTTCTATTACCTCTTGGGTGATCTGCAATTTTATACTTCTGAGATCACAATTAACTGCAGATACAAAAGAAAAATTGCCATTTAAAAGATGGATTTTATGACAACAAACAGTTTTAAAAACATTGAATGTGATCCCCAAATTATAAAATGCCATCCAGTTGATTCCTTCTTCCTATTAAATTCTGAGGCTAGGCTGTCTCATCATTTATTTGTAGTGCTGATCTAAGAGCTAGGTGCTGATAGACTGAATCACTGGGTAAGGAGCACCATCAGAATGATGAATTACTAGACTATAGAAGAATAAATCAAAAGGTCATAGATTTAGAACTTGAAGGAATCTTACAGACCAAGTTCAAATCCCTCATTTCACAGATAAGGAAACTGAGTCACAGATAGGTCAATAATAATGATGATGATAGCTAATATTTATGTGGCACTTATTATGTGCCAAGCACTGTGCTAGGTGCTTTACAATTATTATCTCAATTAATCTTTACAACAACCCTGAGAACTGCTATGATCATTCTCATTTTATAAATGGGAAAACTGAGGCAAACAGGCTAAATTGCTTGCCAAGGGTAACACAGGTAGTAAGAATCTGAGACAAGACTTGAATGCTAGTCTTCCTGACTGAGTACTCACCTGACTCAGATCTGGTCCTCTGTCTACTGTGCTAATTAGTTATTTTTCCATGCTTTCTATATTTTGGGAAAACTAAGAATGCATGGTTGTATGATGTCAGATTGTGTCTAACATAATGGTATTAATCATAAAAATTTTTGTTTTATTTTTTCTTCATTGCTGATTCTTCCTCATCGAGCCACAAAGGGCTCAATTTTAACTCCAATGTTATTGGTTTTCCCATGTTTAAAATTAATATTATGTTCCTAGAAGAATTGTAAGAATGAATTAATGATTATAGAGCATTTTGTTATCCTGGAGAATATAAGTTATGAAATATCAAATCATTGTTCTTGAAGAAGCTACAGATGTATTAAGACTTGTTCATTTATTTATCAACTAAAATGTGTTCCAGAAGAAGAGAAAAACAAAGCTGCACTGATATTTGGTTTGATGTCACTATTTCTCCATATTCCTCTACCCTAAGGAAAGAGGTACTCTAGCTTTTTCTTTCAATATGTCAGTACTTTCTATCGCAAACATTACAAAAGCACTTAATGTCCCATGAGGATTTTATGGAGAAGTTTCAGTCTTAAAGTGCAAAAGGTGAGGAGGAAATGAACGTTTACATCTATAATAAATAACCTTAATTCTCACATTATGACATTTCTCTTTCCTCATGGAATATGAGAATAATATGGACATCAGCAACTTTGAGTTACTCCCATATCAGTCTCATTACTTTTTGTGCTTTTTAATTTTTTTTATTCAGACCCTTTCTCCATTCCACATACCACAGAAGGTATCATCTGCCAAAATAATGTCCTCTGTATTTCCACTTCTCAATTCATTCTCTGGAGATGAACATTTACAAATTAATATTCACATATTAAATTTGTAGTTATACATAATGTTCTCTTGCTTCTACTCATTTCAATCTTCATTATTTCATGTAGTTCTTTCCAAGTTCTTTTTAATTAATCTTCTCATCGTTTCTTATGGCATAGTAGCATTCCATCACAATCATATGCCACAGTTTATTAAACCATTCCCCAATTGATGGGCATCCCCTTAATTTCCAGCTCTTTGCCACCACAAAGAAATCTACTATAAATATTTTGGAATGCGTAGGTTCTATTACTTTTCCCCTGATATCCTTGGGAAATAAACCCAGAACTACTATTGTTGAGTCTAAGGTTATAGATGGTTTTATAGCTCTCTGGACACAGTGCTGAATTGATTTCCAAAATGGTTGGATCAATTTACAATACCACCAACAGTGGAGTATTAGTGTCCCCACCAAACTTTTTTAAATAGGAAAATATCATATATTACAAAAGAATATATTTTAATTGTATTTCTTTCATTTCATGATACTTTGTTTTCTCCTAAAGAATTCAGTATGTTCATGACAAAAAAAGAGATCCATCACTATAGAAGGAACAGACCGATTCTGAATGCAGATTGAAGCATATCATTCTTCATTTTATTTCCATAAATTCTTCTCTAGTGTAAGTAAGATGTAGTTTATTTCACAACATGATGAACATGAAAATATGTATTGTACAATAATATGTGTACAACCTATATCAAGTTATCTGCCTTTTGAGGAGGAAGGAAAGGTGGGAGGAAAGGAGAACATAGATTGCAAAACATCAGAAAAGAAACATTAAAATTGTATCAACACATAATATGGAAAAAGTAAAAATAATAATTTTAAAAAAGAATTCAATATAGATCTCTTTTCATGCTATTGATTTTCCTTTCCTTCTCTAAAAGAAAAGTTAGAATAAAAAAAACAGTGAGAGTCCCAAAATCTATGATTAACTAGATGAGTTTAATAGTATCATATGGAGGGCAAACATAAATATTCAATAAGATTTCAAAGGTGCAAAAAATCACTTATCAATCAATGAGTATTAATTAAGTACCACATACTATCCTAGGAACTGAAGATACAAAGGCAATAATGAAATAATCCTTTTCCTTGGTGACTTTATATCATATCATGGAGACAATACATACATAAATAAATATATATTGATTTATGCAAAATAAATAAAGGTCAACTTTGGGAAAGGGGGCACTAGGAGTTGGGAGAAATCACGCATGCTTTCTTGTAAAAGGTGGTGCTTGAACAGAGTGCTGAAGAAAACAAGGAATGCCAAGAGATAGAGACAAGAAAAGTGCATTCCAGGGGCTAGTGGAAAAGAACAGAGATAGAAGACTTGAGAATAATATGTGAGTAACAACAAAGCCAGTTTAGCTAGAAGGTGCTGTGTATAAGAGAGCTGGGAAAGAAGTTGGGGTTAATTTGTGAAAGGCTTTAAATACTAAACAGAGAAGTTTGTATTTGACACTAAATGCAATAGTTCTTGAGTTCATTCACTTGAGTTCATTGAGTAGGGAAATAATATGATCAGACCTGTATTTTAGGGAAAAAATTACTTTGGCAATTGAGTCACTGTCATTCATTTAGTCAAATAGCATTTTGTATTTTATTTTGTATTTTGTTATTGTATATTTTATTTGTGAAGAATGGATTGGAGTAGGAAAAGAATTGAGGCAGAAAGACCAATGAAGAGGACATTACAATCTAGGAGAGAGGTGATTAAGTCTTAAACGAAAAGGAATGGCCCTATCAGGAGAGAAAAGGAGAAGGCCATTTGAGATGTAGAGGAAGAAACTACAAAACTTTGCCAACAGAATGAATATATAAAGAAAAAGTGAGGAAGTAATAATGAATGAGATTGCAAACCCAGGAGAAAGAGAAGAATAGTAATACTCTTGAAAAACAGGGAAGTTCAGAAAGGGGGTAACTTTGAGGACAAAGAATGAATCAGTCATGCCCAACCCAACATTTTAGGATCCTATTTTGGGTTTTTCTTGGCAAAGATACTGGAGTGGTTTTCCATTTCCTTATCCAGCTCACTCTGCTGATGAGGAAACAGAGGCAAACAGAATTAAGTGACTTGACCACAGTCATTCAGCTGGTAAGTATCTGAGACTAGACTTGAACTCAGGTAGATATATTTTTCTTACTATAGGCCTGGTTGCCCCTAAAATGCCCAATAGGTTGTTGATAATTCACCTAGATGGCTTAATGGGTCCAGTGCTGGACTTGGAGGCAGGAAGGACTGAATTAAAATCTTGTCTCAGATACTACTTTGGGCAAGTTACTTAAAGCATCTCAGTCTCATTTTCTTCTTCTGTAAAACAATAATAATTGCACCTACCCCAAATGGTTATTGGGAAGGTCAAATTCGATAACAAATGTAAAGTACTTTGTACATCATACAGTACTATATAAATGTTACTGTTGTTGTTATTGTCGCAGTAGAAAATATTAGGAAACTATTAAGATGGAAGGCAACAGAACAGATGAACCTTGAGTTGGAATTTAAATAAGTCAGTATTTGGACTGGAACATTCACCAGACTGTGGCTGCTTTTCTTGGGAAAAGTCAAGTTACAAAAAGCTTTTTCCCCTAGCAAGTACAGCAAGTGACTGCCTGGCTTCGGGGACTGGACATAGGAACTGTTTGTTAGTAACAATGCCCTTGTAGTCTTCACAAAGTTTCACTGTACTATTAGGTTTTCATACTGGTACAATTGTTCTAGCCCAGTGGGAATATGTAACTGATGTGAGGACACCTTGTTTAATTAGATGCTTGGATTTCTTTTTTTCCCCATGAGCAAAAGGGGGAGAATTCTCAAGTGAATTGCTATATAGGCTGAATCCTGATGAAGTAGAATTAGATGCCCTTGGTAAACTCCCTTTTCTAAGGACCCTGTGGAAATTCTCTTGATAACTTCCTGTAATTTAACTGTCCTAATAATATGAGGGCATTATACCCAAAGTCCTTAGGGAATGAAGAAATGTACCCATGAGATCCTGAACTGTATTTCCTCACTATGCCCTAAAACTGCTTCTCCAGAAGGTTTTGTTTCTTTTTTAATCTCCCACTGTTATAAGCCAAATCCTAAATCCTAGGAACTATAACTTGCTCCCTTGACTTTAATTGCTTCCAGAACCAGCTTTCCCAGTCTTGACATCTTACATAATGAATTCTTTTTTTAAAGATACATTTTTTCTAGAAGCTTCAACTAAGATAGAATATTGGAAAACTTTTATGTGTGCCACTTCAAAATAGGCTTGGTTCTGAAATAACATAAAAAACATAAAACAAAATAAGAAGATGTACTTGTTATGCCTATATATTAGCATAGAGCTAATGATCACTTGGTCAGTAAAGGAGGAAAAATGGGGGGAAATGCATTTTTGAAAAAAAGGGAAGAAAATGCATTTATTTTTGCTAATTTCCTGGGAATTCCAACTACTATATAAGGATTCATTCTGCTAGGTACAGGAGGGAAGGACAGATATCTGTTTTTACTTGTAAGGAAGCTCAGGCTTGATAATATGATCCCTACCCAATAGAGTTGTCCAAACTCAATATTTAAGTTAACAGCAGAAATACTTATCATAAGACCAAAACCTATTCTTGACTCCTGGGTATGTCCCAGTGTGGTTTTGTCACTAAGGAGGAGAAAATAAGGTTCTAATTCTGATTCCCCTCTGACCCCATGATCTTTGTCAAGTCATTTTTATTGGTCCTCAGTATTCTCATATTTACCAAAGCTAGGCTAAGTTCGATGAGAACCTAATATTCTACAATTATATACATTTTGTACCTTTAAAAAAGCCTGGGAAGGGAAGCAAGAGAAAATTGGGATTATCCAATTTATATCCAGAAGTTTATTTAGAAATCATCTTATCTAATCTCCTAATTTTACAAATGAGGAAATCCAAACCTAGAGAGGTAAAATTACTTGCCCAGTGACACACATCTAGTAAGTGCATGGATTCAGCATTCAAATTCAGGTCTTTTGATTTAAATCCAATGTTTGAGCATTTAGTGTTCAGTGTTAGCTCATTTAGTTGGTTGTTTTAGTTTGTTTTGTTTGCATCACATCATGCTTTCTCTAAAATTCTTTTAGAGACTCCCTTTGAAAAAACCATTTGTTTATCACTTTGAATAAATAATAAGAAAGGATTTTACTTACTGCACATTGCTAGGCACTATGCTAAGTGCTGGGGATACAAATACAAAAGTAAAACTGTCTCTACTTTCCAGGAGTTTACATTGTAATGGGGAAGACAACATATATGTGAAGTTTTAGCTCTAAGTTCCAATCTAAATGTCTGATGGACCTTGGGATACTGTGATAAAACAGGTGATAATGATGTATCTTCTTTAACATCATTTCCATATATAAAATCAGATCAGTTTCTGATGTCCAGCCATTTTTTACAGTGCAAAGGACTTTAATGGCAAGAATTTTCTGGGTTTATTATAACTGTGAGATCTACAGAAGCAGGAGACATGGGATGTCTAATGGGAGGAATATGGAAGGGATGTCTAATTTAGCCAGTATCAGTAGCTTTTCCTAAGTTTTCTTCATACTTCACCCAAAGACAAAGTAAGAACATGGAGATACTACTGAGAAATGGAATTAGACTGGCATCTTATCAGAGACTGTAATTTTCAGAGCTAAGTACTCCTAAAGAAACTTGGGAGAAGACAACTGTGTAAGATATTTTGAAAAGAAAAAAACAAGAATTTGGGAATTAGAAGACATAGGATAAAAACAATGTATAAATGATTTTTGATTTTACAAAGAAAAACCAACAGTAACAGGCTGGGAATCAGAATACCTAGAATCTAGTCTTCTTTTGTGATTTCAGCAAATATGACTAAGAGTACAAAATATCCAGCCCTAGTCTTTTTTTTGATATCATCACCCCCTAACCCATTCTTCTCCTCCATCTTGGTTTCTTAGATTTTTGCCTACAATACTGGAAGGCAGAGATTGGAAGAGATAGTAATTTTATCCATATTCACTTGAAAATTTACAGTAGCTAAGCACAGAGAAATATGAAATGGCATTAATAAAGGTAAGAAGGAATCAGCAATATGAAAAGTTTGTAAAAGGTTGAATTAAGTCAACCAGAAAGTGCCTGCTAGGTGCCAGGCCCTGTGCTAAGCACTGAGGATACAAAAAGAGGCAAAAGGCAGTTTCACCTTCAAAGAGCTCACAATCTAATAGGGGAAACAACCTGGAAACAAATATACATTAACAAGCTATTATATGTAGAATAAATTGTGTTGTTGTTCATCCTCCATTTTCAAAGAGGATGAATGACATCAAAGAGATTGAATTGGGTTTAGGTGAAGCAGAATTGCACCAAGTTATCTGCCTCACTCAGTCGTTCAGAGTTATCCAAAGATCAGTAGCAAAAAAAAAGAAAAATTCAGGATGATAGATGATGGCTCAAGATGCAGTAGATGACCTTATTTTTTTTGATGCCTGATCAAGCTCTAAGTGATCCAGAGTGTCTGTCAGTCTTCAAACCTGTCAATGAGCTAGGGGAATAGGCATATGAGAACAAGTTATTCCAACAGCCATGATAGGATAAATAGGAAATAATTAACAGAAGGAAGGCACTAGAATTAAGAAGGCTTTCTTCTGAGTACATTAAGTTTGACTATTTCTATTCTATCCCATAATGCAAGCTTACTCTCCTATTTTTCCATTCATGTCAGTAATTTAAGTATCAGTTAGCTCTGATATTTTATAACATAATAAAATAGAGTGTAATAACTGCAATAACCCCTCCCACAAATATTATAGGTGTTGTTATTGGATCTTTAAGAGATTACAGAATTTTGAAAGATCGGCTGTTTGGCTACCATTCAAGAGAGATGTCAACAGTCTTGGCTTGAAAAAAACTATAAGAAGATAGAAAAGGGATAGGGAAGAAAAGCTAATTTCCTAGGATAATTTTAATTCTTATATTGAGAAGAAACATAATAAAGAGAATTCCTTGAGGAGACCATAGGATCTAACTGTTTTAGAAGTCCTGGTTGTAGAAAGGCTGTGAGAGGTAAAAGAGAAAGAACTTGTTCCTAGAGAGGACTGTGTTAAATTACATTGTAACAAGTAAGAAGAAGATTCTTGAAAGACTTTGGCTGCCATCCTTGGAGCTGAATGGTGGGATTCTGTTTCAGAAGTGAGGAGAAATTTCAAATGATGATTAAAAATATTGTGATTTGTTGTTATTCTATTATTACTTACAATGTTAGAAAATTGTATAGCTGATAATGCTTGTATTTAACTCTAAGAGGTTCATATATATGTATGTGAACAAAGAGACAGTATGTATATGTGGAGGGGAAGGAGGGAGGGAGAAAGGGAAAGGGAGAAGGAGAGGTAGAAAGGACTAACTGCTTTTGGAAAAAGGCTTCTCCAATTTATTAAATAAATAATAATAAATTATCTGAAGTATGAGCACCGAATGACTCATTTAATGAGATAGATGTTATGATTTTAGTTAATAGGGAAATTTCCAAACATGCTCCTATGTTATTTTGAAAATCAGAAAAACTTCATCTTTACAATGAATATATTGCGTTGAGCAGTAGACTAATCATGTGAACTATGCTTTATGCAATTGTAGTAGACCTCCAATTCTATAAAAGTTACATAGAGTCTAAATGCATCTCATATGTACAATTATAAAGTTGAACTAGACAATATCTAAATTCAAAGAGTCTATGTATAGTTAACTACTGACTGTTTAGATAAAGTCTATGAAGTGCTGAAGGCTATGACAGTGACTTCTCTGGAATTTTGCTCAGACTTGGTTTGCTTACACTATATTCTACCACTTCTGTATAATTGGCCAGGCCCCTATCCCCTAAAGGAATTCTACCACAGGCCTACAGAATGTCTTTGTGTAAATAAAATTATTATAAAAGTTTTCTGTTGGATAAGATTTACAAAGCCCTATCTTGTCTATTGGTCACTAATGAGGAATCACTGGTTATCTTTTCAGGAAGACACAAGTTTCAATACCAGGTCCCCCAGACCACTATCTCATCACTTAATCTTCTTGGGTCGTAGTTTCTTAGTATGTCAGATAAGAATAACAAAACATGCTTTACTTATGTCACAGAATTGTTATGAGATTCAGATGAGATCTTGGATATGAAAGCCCTTTGTAGACTTTAAGGTTTCATTATATAACTTAAAGATACTCTTATTAATACTGCTTAATCATTTGCATGCTGATTCTACCCAATCATGTTTTTGTGAAAAAAGGGAGAAAAAGAAGCATGAGCTTGTGAACAAAAGAAAGTTTCCTCTAACTCATTTACGAATATTTGCAGTTCTTATGTATTTGCTAGACTGTGTTTTCATAGTTCTAGAAATTTTTCAAAGAAAAATGAACCAGATATAGATATCACTTAGATGTATTCCCATTTCAGAATATTCATTCACCTAAGTTCAAGAAAGAATAAACACAAGAAAACAGAAGTAGCCATGTATTCATAGCTAACATTGCCAGCTAGGAGATAAGTTTGATGACAATCCAAAACCAGGATCCCAGTCAACGAGGTAGCTCAAAATCATTCTGCCTTCTCACAACTGCAAAAGGAAAGAGATTGAGAAATGGGCATGCCATTCATTCCAGGCTCAGAAACTACTGACTCAATGGTTTGTTTTTTTCAGTCTCTGCAGTCAACTAGAAAATGTTTCATCAGCACACAACACCAATCCCTAAATCACTGTAGCTAGAAATCAGTTTCTCCCAAGTTTCTACATTGACTCCAACCGAAACCAGACTGGGAATATCTATATATTCTTGAAGGCCTGAAGCAGTCAGAGAATATCTGTACAAGCTTCCAGGACTGGTCAGTCCATTATCATTAAACCACTAATAACAATATTTATATTTAAATTAAGATGCAGAATAGAAAAAAATATAATAAAGGTTTTTTTTAACATGTTAGACTTGATTATTGTACCATCAAGTCAAAAGAATTCCAAATTTCTTGAGTACCAGCTTTGGAAAGAACTAGTTTTGATTTCATCTATTTCCCTCACTTGAGAGATTGAAAGTTTGCAACAACAATAAAAACTACATTTGAATGCCTTACTCTTTAATCACACACTATAAATTGCTCACATTTTGAATCATTAAAGTTCAAACTAGTAATTGGAGAAATGTAAAGTTTTGACATTAATTCATTTAACCTCTACAGCAAAATTATCAAATAGGCAGAGGAGGAATTATTTTACAGATGAGAAAACTGAGGCACAGAAAGGTTGAATTACTTGCCCAAGGTCACACAGCCAAGATTTGAATCCAGGTCTTCTCGTTTCATTTTAATAGCTGTTTTTCAGAGGAAAGATGAATGCTTCTCCAAGGGATCACAAGATTTTTGTTTTGTTTTGTTTTAATGAAGTAGTTGTAGTGACCAGACAGGTGGCAGGGTCTACATGAAGAAATGCCTTAAGCAAGAATCAACATGATTCAAAAACCTGAGATTTTACTATAACAGTAAGGTTTCAATTGTGGAATCAAACTGTTAGATATATATATACATGGTCCTTCAGTAAGCCCTGTTTCTGTTTTTTAAGACTGTGTGATAGGAGAGGGGAAGGAAAAGGAGAAGATGGGAGGAGGAGAGAGAAAAGAAAAGGGAAGACAATTTATAGGTCAGTTACCAGAGACTTAATAACAATTGTATATCGGGTTGTGTGTCTCTGTGTTTGTGTGTGCGCGTGCACGAATGAACGAGGTAAAATCACGTGTGGACTTAAGACTCATGATCTGCAGACTGTTCCAGCTTCTGCCCCCACTAAAGAGAGTCATAGTATTTCCTAGCATCTCCCTTCCACAGCCAGCCACACACCTGCCCGGCTCCACCTCATTTCAGGTTTCAAACCCGGCCTGAAACAGACCTCTCTTCTTTCCCCTACCAGCTAGGGAAGAAGGGCTGGGTATCCCAGTTCCTATGTGACTCCAATAGCTGAGCTGGTCTGCGCAGTTGTGAGGATAGGATTTAGCTGCGATTTCTGTAATGCACGCAGCTCATCCGTGTTCCCTTTTCGACGCGGGTGGGAATTCCGGGGGATTTTGGTATATATCAGTGACTGGGCACCCTGAATACCGGTGTGCAGGTGATCTGGGGAGGTCTGACAGGTGAGAAGAGTCTGAGCAGGGGCTAAGTGTCTACACCTCCAGTGCAGGCTTTTCAGAAAGGCAGTTGGGTGGAGTGGGGGGAAGGAGGGCTTCGTAGAGCTAATTTTCAAATTGAGGCTGAAGGGTCCTGAAAACCCGGCACAAATTTCTCCTAAGGGTTCAGCAAACCCCAGCATTCCCGGTCTCCTGGGTCAGCGAGGCAGCCTGGAGCTCTGGGCTCCGCACCGCGTCAGAAGGAGGCGAGCGCTCTGCTGTGTCCTTTTAAGCTCCAGCTGTTCTTTCCGCAGGAACTATTTTTAGCTCGCCCATTCGTTCCCTCTCTCAGCTGTGGCAGCATCCGGATCGGTGTTTCCTCTCAGTGGCTCTTCTCTTGCTTTCCACATCAGCCTTGCCAATCCTCCACTACCGCCTCTTCCCTCTACGCCCCCCCCCCCCCTCCTCCCCCAGCAGCTCTTGGTAGCTTCCACACTGAGAAGGTCAGAAAACTGAGCATGTCTGGATGTGCTCGGCAGCCACAGCGGCGGGGGCAGAGCGAGGATGCGTCAAGCTGATCCCATTCACTGGGAAGGGGCCTGAAGGAGCGCAGGGAGTGCGCCGCGCTCCACCTCACCCAGCCAAGAGGGGCGCAATCGCCGCAGCCGCAGCTGCCGCCGCCTCCACCTCCACCTCCCAGCGACCGGCAAGTAAGTTTCTGAGGTTGCTGGGTGGTGGGGCTAGGGCTTGGCAGCCGGGTGAGTCCCGTGCCCTACAGCAGATGGATGCATGCCCGGGTTTGCGGCAGAGGAGGCGCGGCTGGCAGATTGAAGAGCTGGCATTGCTGCTCCGCACTCCCCCTTTCCACTTCCTCCCTCAAGCCCCGTCCCTCTCCAAGCTCTGGGAGCAGTTTGGCCAGTTTGGAGCGCTGATGAGGATTGGGAAGGACAGCAAGGGACGAAGGAAGACTGGTTCTATAGGAAGGAAAAACAGTTGGAAGGGGGAAGGGAGCATGGGAACCGGGGAAGGATGGTAGAGAAGAAGGGCATCTGGAAAAGAGAAGGGTTAGAACAAGGAGTGGATCTGTGCGAGGTAAAGGAACAGGGTCGTAGAAGGGGCGCCTAGGCAGTGGGAGCGGCAGAAGGAAACCTGGGGGAAAGGTAAGGGACTGAATATCTGAAGTGGAGCAGGGAGAAGCCCCGGAAGCCGGATTTGGAGGTCCGTGGCTAGATGGACAGGTGCAGAGGCATTTCAGGGGGAAAATGGATGAGGAACAACGTGGGAAATGTAAACCCAAATCCCAGCAAAGGAAGCTGGGAGAAGGGACTAAGTGCTAAGCAATGATCATTGGGGACAGCAAGGATTTCAGACTAGGGACCGGCTTTGTGAGACTCTGATGGAGAGAGGTTTGGGAAAATCAGGGTTGCCTAAGGGCATAGGTGATAAGAACTGGCCAAGGTGAGAGGGCAATGAGTTTGAAATTTGGAAAGCAGATAAAGTAGAAAACACATGCGAGGTGGGTGTGAGCTTGAGGAGGAAGGAGGTTGGATGCTCAAAAAGGTAATGAAGTAGGCTGGACCTGAGGTATGGCCGTCTGGAGGCAAGAAGGAAGATCCCACCTCCTCTTGAATTTTCACCTAGTGTTTGTTCTGAACTGTGCCTTTCTGCCTTGTTCTTCTGGTTACCTAGACCAGTTTAGCCACAATAGTATTCACTTCCAGGTCTGTTAATGCTGTACAGGGCCCCTTTAACTTGTTTTTGAAAGAAATGACAGTGTTGTCATTTGCAAAGGTGATGCTATGCCACCTCCTCCTTGGAATCCCTCAGTCTTTGAAGGTGTGGTAGGAATAATATTTAGTTTTTATCACCAGGATCCTCAGGCTGATTCTAGATTTTTCAGCTGCTGAGGGGCTGAACTCTGTGGCATGTAATTCTCAAGTTGTAGTATATGTGGGTCTGGCTGGATCTATTTGCTGCACTATGTCAATGAGGTGCTAGGAGAAGAATATGTCTTTTATATATTTCTACCATCTTTTCCTCAGCTCACTCCTTCCTTTCTTCTCTCCCCCCCACCCCAAACACATTCACAGGAAAGCAGGCAAACACCTGGAAATTGATCACTTTAGTGTGGGAACTATAAAATAAAGGCTCTCTGTTCATCACCCATAATCTTTTCTTTCAAGGAGCCTTGGTTGTGATACAGCTTCAGAGGTGGTTCAAAGACCAGGCTTCCAGGGCTTGTCTCCTATTCTGTTCCTAAGAGCCACTGAGGCTGAGGGGAGACTATACTTATTGATTCTTTGACAGGACTACATGTACTCAACACAGAAGGGAAGAGACTTAAACTGAGACTGTAATACTTGGCTATGTTCTATCTGTCCCCAGACCTTCTGTTTCTCCTCCCCCCCCCAGAAAGAACCCCCAAACTTGGCAGAATCATTTCTACCCAGAAGCTTTTATACACACTAAAGCTCTTCCAGATGGTTAGTGACCTTCCTTCAAAACTCAAGAAAGCATATTATTAGAAAGGAAACATCATTTAAATGTGATGCTCATAACAAGGTGGGGCAATGTTTCTACTATATATTGTACTAGGCAGTTATCAGCTAGAGTATTCACTTCTGGACTCTACTTTTTCAGAACAGCCTTTACAAGCTGATAAAGGACTTGAATACCATGTTGTTTTGAGGACCAGTTGAAGAAGTCATATAAGCTTAGCAGAGAGAAGATTACATATAGTGGCAGCTTTTAAATAGGAGTAGCTTCAGAGGGCAGAACAAGATATAGTTGAAAGTTACACAAAAGTAAATTAAGACTCGGGGAAGACTCTCTAGGCTCTTTGAAAACAGAATGGTCTACTCTGTGAGATGGCACACTCTTATGGAAAGTGCAAGAAGACTTTTTTACCCCCTTTTAGGGATGCTGTGGGAGGGGGGATTTCTGCAGTTGTTGTAAGATGAGATTAGATGGCATGTTCCTTCTGCGTTCTGAGGATCTAATTTGGTATTAATAAAGAAACTCAGGCCCCAATTTTTAGGGTTGCTCTTACTCCCAGTGTCCAAAATCACTCAACTAAACAATAATAACAACAACAAAAACAATGTATCTGCTCCCATTTTAGGCTTTCAGGATTAAATGAATGCATGTCCCAGATGAAAGTAGGAAGCAGCTCAGTGTAATAGAGGCGTCTACCCTCTCAGTATAGATGTTTTAGAGAGGCATTTTAGGGGGAGGGACATTCATTGAGAGCTGGATTCAAAATTTCAAATTAACATCTATAGCTTTGTGACCTTGGACAAGTCATTTAACTTCTTAATACCCTAGACAATTCTATAAGATCATAAGTTATAGATGGGTTTTTTATTATTTATAGCCAGCAATCAAATATGCCTTCCTCCCTTCCTGCCTTCTTCCCCACAATTTAAAAAAAAATCCAACAGCAAATCAAATAGAACAAATTTAGGAACCTGATATCTTTTTTAATTATACATTTGTGATTTGCTTGCATAAGAAAGCAAACTTTTGAAATGCAAAATTACAAATCTGACACTTATTTTCTTTCTTAACATTAAGGTACTATAATAGTTGGGCCTTCACTTCCCAGATCTCAGAATGTTTGCCTTTTTCTAAGAAGAGGCCTGATATCAGAAAGATTTCACTTTGGATGACTCCTTGATGTTTATCTTACCATTCTTCCCCAGTGTCTTAGGGGCTGTGCCATTTCTTCATCTTTGAATTCCTAGGGCCTAGGGTGGCACCTCATTCTCAGAAAGCATCTAATAAATGCTTATGGAATTGAAGGGTAGACAAAGAAATGTCATTTAACTTTTCTGATAAAAGCAAGGCTCGTTGCTCAGCCAAGAATAAGGAGCAGGTAGAAGTTCCTGTGCAGATCTGAATATGAAATGGTTTCAGTTTCATCCACGTCTTTCATTCACACTAGGAAAATATGTTCCCTAATAGTTTATTAATTACGATGCTTTACATTTATTTTGGAAAGAATACCTGGATTGGACACAGAAAAGACCAGAATTTCAGTTTCAGCTTTAATGCTTACTAGTTGTGTCATCTTTAAAAAGTCGTATTACAACTCTGGACTCATTTCCTCATCTATAAAGTGGTTTTAATAGTACTTATATTACCTCCCCCAGAGTTTTGAGAAAGGAGGTTCTGAAAGAACCATAAGAAATAATAATAATAATAATAATGATAACATTTAGTGCTTCAAGATTTACAAAATGCTTTATAAATCTCTCATTGATCCCCATAATATCCCAGGAGATAGATGCTTTTTTATCTCCATTTTAGGATGAGAAAATAGAAGTTCAGGGCCTTAACTAAGATCATACAGGTAGTAAGTATCTGAGGCTGGATTTGAATTTGAATCTTCTTGACTCCCAGTCTAGCACTCTATCCACTGCACCACTTAGCAGCCACTTATCCAATTTTCATTATGTCACTGATGGGTATAAAGTACTATGCTAAACACTGAAAGCTACTTTGATGAGTCTAAGGGCAAGGGATTATAATGTGCCAGAAACTGTGCTAAGTGCTTTATAAATATTCTTATTTGATCCTCCCAACATCTCTGCGAGATGATCACTATTTTTACCTCCATTTTTGCAGTTGAGGAAACTGAGACAGAAAGAGGTTAAGCTATTAAGTGTCTGAGGCTGGATTTGAACACAAGTCTTCCCTGACTCCCTATTTCTACCTAGCTATTCTCAACTATGGTATAAACTTCATAGAGTTGCCATGAGGCTCAAAGGAAAATTGATGTAAAGTTCTAGCCCTCTATAGGTAAGGTGTTGTGAATAATATTACTTGTTCCGGTGGTACACATCACAACTCCAGGTTTCTCATCCTGTGTGACTCCTGTCCATGCCTTCCTTTAAGTCCTCCATAGAAGATCCTCTTGGGATTCTAATGTCCTTCCTCCAGAGCTTCTGGCATGGCCTGTTTAGCAGTGGACCATGCAGGCATCCCATTTGTTACTAGGCACATAGGCTGGCTCCCCCTCCTTTTGGAAATGTGCCTATTTTCGCTTTTGTGCTGCTTCTGATGTGCAGTCTTCATTGGAATCATGCCGAGGTTTATTTATGCTCACCATATAGCTCTTCATGGCCCCTCGACCAGCAATTTTAATTCTTCAGAAACTGTAGCACTTAATGAATTCACAACCATAAGAGATCCCTAAGAGAAAATTGTTGCTAAAAAGGATGGGCCTTTTCCAGTAAGAGGAGGAGTCACTGAAAGTACTGTACAGTTTTCCAAATGCAATTCAGCCTACGGGCCTCATCCTTCATTCAAGACCCAGCTTATTGTGCATTTGCAGTGTTTGTACTGTGGGCTAGAGAATAAGAAACTTCATTCTCTATATTTTCACTATGTGAATAATTCAAAATATTTTGAATAATCCTAGGTCTCATTTAGGAGGCTTAGCAGTGTTCCCAGTCTTGACCCAATCAGCCCAACATTACCTTCAAACAGGAGCATTAGTAGGGAACCCCTCCATTTGGACTAATATTTGGATGTCCTCCCTGAGAATAGCAGATAACTCTGTTGAACATGTCTTTCTGTTTTATATCTCACTTCATTTGATAGTAATCATTAGAAAGTCATTGAACAAAGGTAACTCTTGTTACATCTTTTCAAGGAAATGCACTATTTTAGCAGATGAATGGGAGAGAGATACCTTGGAAATTTGCTCTATTAAGTCCAATGTTCTCTTTTAATCAACAAGGAACAATTATTGTGGGATCATGTATTCTGTATACCTCTCAGTCAATTAATTACTAGAAATATGTTGTCTTTTGTAGGATATCATCTCTGAATAATCTGCCTTTTCCCTTCACATGTCTTTTTTCAAGGATGCTCTAAACATGTGTAATTATTCTCATAAAGATCTTTTTTTAGAGTTGGAGAAAGTAAGCAGTTATTGATATTTTCCGACTCATAATTTGTGGCTATTTTTACCACAGTTTTTTTCTAAATTTTTGTTATTCTCTCAGCTTTCATATATTCCTTGAGAACTGACCCCTCAATTATTTCAAATTATGTTCTATCTAACACAGAAAGGGTATGTGTTTGCATACTCTGCTTCAGCTGCTCTTTCTATTTTCCTAACAATACCATATCTACTTCTTCATATAGCACCTATGAGACCATGATTTTAAAATTGAAATGCAATTTCAATACCAATCTTATTTATGAAGGAAAAATTATTATATAAATCTGGATGGCTATTTTTTAAATTTTTTATGTATATGTTAGTTTCTTTCCAGTTTTGTCTTTAACTATTCTTAGGATGATCTGCCTTAACTGAATTTCTCTATAACCTTACTTTTTTCAGATATATATTTTCACAGTTTGAAATTATATTGCTCATTTTCTTTCCTTAACCTCCTCTGTAACATTTTCCCAAATGCATTTATATTCTAAATTGCTGTTACCCATGGCTGCCATATTTTCTCCACTTGGCAAAGAGATTAAGTATTTTCTAGGTCATTTTTAGGTACTTTTGGTCTCTTTGCTGTGATGATTGATTTACCTCTCAAGTTTATTTGGGAAATAGTGGTAATCTGTGCCAATATCTGTCCTTTTATTTCATCATTAATATGAATTCTTTTTCTTAGCATTAATAATTTGTTTATAAATAGATTGTATTGGATCTATATAAATGCTCCAAAATAGCTTTTATTTTTTCTGATTAAGTATTGACTTTATTTTGTTCTCTAAGTCAGTGATCTGATAATATACTGATAGCTGATTCAGAAATTACTCCCCTATCAGTAACCAGTCTTTCTTGTGTATTAAGTTAGTCTTTTATTTTGTGATATTACTCAGTGCTCACCATGTGCTAGTACATGCCAACTAGACTCTTCCTGAAGAAAATGTTCATGATAAATGAGTGTGAGGCTTCTATGAAGTATACAAGACTTTGACTTCTTTTGCTTCCTGAGCCATTTTTCCAATGTTTTCCACTGTTCTTTCTTTTGACTACCTTTCCATTGAAGTGAACAAGTATTAAAATGTAGATTTACTTTGGAGGGTCTCATAAAGTGCTCATCAAGCAATAGTTTTCTATTTCTTCATCATCTACAACTTATTTTGGCCCATAAGCTGCTATTATTTTCATGGTGGTACTTATGAAAATATTCATAACACTGAAATTTGAGAGAACTAAATGGACCTGGAAAAAATATTTCTTGTTGTCTTACTATAGGCAATAAAAACAACCCCTTCACTGGCCTCCTTTAAGGTGATCTGAAAACAATCCTTCCACTTACTTGTCTTCTGATTTTATTCACAGCAAGAACGTCAATACTGAGATGACTCATTTCCTCTTGAATATCAACTTCTTGGTCTTGGGACAAGGATCTCACAATTAAAGTACAATTTAATATTCCTAGGCAGCCTAAAACCTGTGATTTGTAGCACTCTCCAGATTTCTTTCTACCATATTGTCCCCATCACTACAAAAGCAGTAGGGAGTCATGCAATGCCATGGACCTTTGTTTTATAGATTGCTTCAGCAAAATAACTCATCCCTATGTAACCAGCTTACTGTTTATGAGCCTCTACTTCCTTACCTAGGATGGTCATGGGAAAGCAGCCTTATTCACTGACTGGTACTAAAAATATTTTAAAGTGCCCTCATGCACTCAAACGTACTTGGAGGCTTTCAGTATATCAGGTACATGCTAGTGTTTGCTCATCTTTACAGAAGCTTTTGAGAGCTTGTGATCCCTCTATAGCAACAAGGCTTTGGATTGGGACTTTTGCAGAGATACAGGGACAAATCATATAGTATCCTTGTCCCTGTGTCATTGTCCTTACACTAACTTAACAATAAAATGTTTTTTTTTTCCTTTTGAGGCAGAGGACAGTACCTCTACAATGAGCTAGTGAGAGGAAATGTTTTGAGAGAGAGAAGGATGATTTTCACAGTGCCTAGTATAATATTGGCACATAGTAAGCACTTAATAGAATGGATGCTAACTGGCTGAATGACAAAACATTGACAATTTTTCACAGGTACTCGGAAAAAAATCTGGTTTTTGAGATTTGGGGACAGTCATAATCATTCCATTTTGATTTACTAATCTATATAGTAGGGATAACAGCATGAAGTTCCCTTATTAAGTAGCTGTGTTTTTTTTTTTTTTTTTTTTTTTTTTTTTTTAACCCTTGTACTTCAGTGTATTGTCTCATAGGTGGAAGATTGGTAAGGGTGGGCAATGGGGGTCAAGTGACTTGCCCAGGGTCACACAGCTGGAAGTAGCTGTGTTTTAAAAGATAGTTTGTGTCACATTTATTCTCAGAGATGAAGGGCTACATAAACAAGCGTTTTATCCAGAAAGGTTAGATTGAATCAAGGAAAATGTTGGGGAACATTAAAAGCATAAATACTTATTAGGTTCCACATAAAATCCTACAATATTAGAGAGTGTTTCTAGAAGTCTGCAGAAGAATGTTAAGGATGCTGTGTAATTTTCATGTGTTTATTTCCATTTTAATTTGACAACATGACACATATTGGAAACAAGTCTTACTAGCCTTTGGCACAGCAATAAATTCACTAGAGAGAAAAAACAATAGAATAAGTTCAGCATATAATAAGATCTCGGTACTATTCTTAGGCCATTTCTTTGCATAGAGCTCAAAGCACTTCATAAATAAAAGTTAAATCTTAGACTTGTAACCCAAAAAGAATCTGAAAGAAATATCCTATCCCATTGTATAAATGAGAAACTACTCAAATGCACATAGAGGGAAGAAAAGGAGGGACTAGAAGCCAAAATTTTCTGACTTCTAACTACCAGTTAGATCAGAAATCAGCTTTCAATCTTGACCTTTAGGAAACGGAGGCCCAAAGAGAATGAAGTGACTTTGCTGATGTTTTTACTTCTTTTGTGGCCTTATGAGTATCTTGGTCTTTTGAATCCTAATTGAAGGGATATTCTTATTAATACTCTTCTTAAAATCATTCACAATATAAAGTAGAGCTGGACTTCAGAGGTCATCTAATCCAACCCATTCCTAGGAAAAAGATCCTTTCTGTGAGATGCTCAACAAGTTGGTCACATCATTTTCTTTCTAAAAATCAACCACTCTAATATCAGTTATTCCTTTGCCTAAGGGACAATAATGCTAGCAAAAACTGACTTATTTATTTCCTCTATTTAATTCTTTCTTCCTTCCACCACATCTTGCTACTGAGGTGAGACAAAGCAATTTTTAATAAGGTATTAAAACTTGACATTAAAAAAAAACAACTAGATATCTCTTCTGAACCCTGAATTTACATTTCAAATTACCTTCTGGACCTGTCTACTGATCCAGCCTGCTAAGACTTCAAATGCATACTGAGCTTATACTTCCCTAATATGTTTTTCTTCCTTTTTATGTTTTTATTGTCATTGTTGTTGCTGTTGATTTTTGATTTGCTGTTAGATCTTTTGATTTTTGAAAAGGACCAATATAGCATCCACATTTACTCAGTCTCCTTTGTTCCAAACCTTTGGGTTGTCCTTGGTTCTTCCTTTACTTTTTTTTTTACCAATTATTTGCTAAGTCCTGTTGAGTCTACAAGAGTTTTATATTTGTCTTTCCTTGTTATTTTACTTGCTTGATCTTTACCTTAATATCCTAGTATTTCTTACCTTTTTTTAACCTTGGATTGTTTTCCCTTGCTTCTTTTTCTTAACTATCTAATTTATCCACTTTTGTGGTTTTTTTAAACCAGAACCAAATAATTTTGATGAATGCTATCTCATGATATAGTCTAAAGTCTGGTGATGTTATCCATTTATGTTTCTTTTTTGTTATTTTACTTGATGTTCTAGACCTCTTGTTCTTCCTAATTAATTTTATTATTTTATCTAGTTCCAAAATATATCCATTCATGTGAAGGAAGGTGGCCTAGCTGTACCAGATATTAAACTATACTATAAAGCAGCAGTTATCAAAACAATATGGTACTGCCTAAGAGACAGAAGGGAGGATCAGTGGAATAGACTTGGGGTAAGTGACATCAGCAAGACAGTGTATGATAAACCCAAAGAGCTCAACTTTGGGGACAAAAATCCACTATTTGACAAAAACTGCTGGGAAATTTGGAAAACAATATGGGAGAGGTTAGGTTTAGATCAACATCTCACACCCTACACCAAGATAAATTCAGAATGGGTGAATGACTTGAATATAAAGAGGGGAACGATAAATAAATTAAGTGAACACAGAATAGTATACTTGTCAGATCTCTGGGAAAGGAAAGATTTTAAAACCAAGTAAGAGTTAGAGAAAATTACAAAATGTAAATTAAATGGTTTTGATTATATTAAATTAAAAAGGTTTTGTACAAAAACAATGCAACCAAAATCAGAAGGGAAACAACAAATTGGGAAAAAATCTTTATAACAAAAAACTGACAGGGGTCTAATTATTCAAATCTACAAGGAGTTAAATCAATTGTATAAAAAATCATGCCATTCCCCAATTGATAAATGGGCAAGGGACATGAATAGGCAATTTTCAGGTGAAGAAACCAAAACTATCAATAAGCACATGAGAAAGTGTTCAAAATCTCTAATAATTAGAGAAATGCAAATGAAAACAACTCTGAGGTATCACCTCACACCTAGCATATTGGATAAAATGATAGAAGTGGAGAGTAATGACTGTTGGAGGGGATATGACAAAATTGGGACATTAATGCATTGCTGGTGGAGTTGTGAACTGATCCAACCATTCTGGCTGGGAATTTGGAACTATGCTCAAAGGACTATAAAAGAATGCCTGCCCTTTGATCCAGCCATACCATTGTTGGGTTTGTACCCCAAAGAGATCATAGATAAACAGACTTGTACTAAAATATTTATAGCCGCGCTTTTTGTAGTGGCAAAAAAACTGGAAAATGAGGGGATGCCCTTCAATTGGGAATGGCTGAACAAATTGTGGTATATGCTGGTGATGGAATACTATTGCACTCAAAGGAATAATAAACTGGAGGAATTCCATGTGAACTGGAAAGACCTCCAGGAATTGATGCAGAGAGAAAGGAGCAGAGCCAAAAGAACATTGTACACAGAGACCAATACACTGTGTTAAAATAGAATGTAATGGACTTCTGTACTAGCAGCAATGCAATGACCCAGGATAAATCTGAGGGATTTATGGAAAAGAATGCTACCCACATTCAGAGGAAGAAGTGCAGGAGTGGAAACACAGAAGAAGAGCAACTGCTTGAACACATGGGTTGAGGCGGACATAATTGGGGATGTAGACTCGAAACTACCACACCAATACAACTATCAACAATTTGGAAATAGGTCTTGATGAATGACACATGTTAAAACCAGTGGAAATGCACATCGGCTATGGTGGGGGGGGGGGGTTAAAGGGGAAAGTAAGAGCATGAATCATGTAACCTGGTTAACTTTTCTAAAAAAATTAAAAATATTTAAAATAAAATAAATAAATAAAATATATCCATTCAATATTTGATTGGTATAACAATGAATCTAGAAATCAGTTTATGTCATTTTTAGTAAATCAACCCAACCCAACCATGAATATCTTTCCAACAATTTTCTCTCTTTATTACTGTTGAGTGTTTTATACTGGTTTTTACATACAAATAAGTGAGTTAATTCCCAGCTAGTTAATGCATGTGGTAGCTATATGAATTAAATTGAATTTATTTTTTTCTTCTCGACTTTTCTTACTACTATATAGAAATGCTAATGATTTTTGGACATATCTTACATCCTAAAGATTTGCTGCAGTTATTAATCATCTCAATAATTTGTACTATAATATAATCCACAAACAGATAGTCTTATCTTCTTTTTACTGATGTATTTATGTATTATTCTATGCTGGAATTTGTATATGTGTGTGTATGAGAGACAGAGAGAGAAACAAAGATTTCTCCTTTCTGGTTTATAACTTCAACAAGGGCAAAGATAATGTTCTATCAGAAGTTTTTATCCCTCCTAGCACAGAATACACTATTATATGCATAGTCTGTGTTTAATGAATGGTTGTTGAATTGTATTGTCCACATCTCTATTCTGTTGTCTTTTTCCTCCCCCTAATTAATGAGTCTACTGCAAAGATGTGCTGCTGGATATAAGTGGAATAATGAAGAGGTCTTGGACAATAGGACTGTAGTGAATAAGACTTTATGTCTACATTGACAGAAAGGGAAGAGAAATTTAATTGTTATTAATTAGTTAGGAATCCTAAAAAGTTATGTAGCTAAATTCATGCAGTAATGAACTTTAGATTATAATAATGTTGCAATATTAACTTTTCTTGCATATTTTGTCTTCTAAAACCAAACTGAAAATCTATTTCCACTAGAATATAGGAGAGTCAAAATATGTGGCTCAAACCCTGTACTTACCATAATGAAACTTGGCTGAAAGAATACCAGAAAAAAGAAAGAATAGAAAATGGAGGGGAGGTGGAAAATAATTTCTATAGTTTTTATAGAATGGGACAATGCTTGAATGATGCTTCGATTCCTTATTTGGTGAGTTTTTGTTTGCTTTGCTCTATGACTGAGTCTTCTTGCATTGTTCAGGCTAGATGTACAGTGACCTCTCAAAGGTCTTGACCCTACCACAAATTGGGAAACTTTGACCCCTCCTTGTTCCTATTCTGAGCTTGTTCCAACCTACCCCCCAGGAAGGGGGTATGCGGACATTCAATTGGCTTTAGCCCTCATCTCAGAACTTCTAAACTCAAATGATCCACCAAGTTCAGTCTCTCCTGATATTGGAGATTATAGGTACAGTTTAGAAGGGTTTTAATTTCATTTTATTTCTGAGAAGGGAAAAAGGTAAAGTCATATAGCACCCTTACCATGTGGCTTGGAATTAGTGTGTGCGCTGTCAGGAATGACAATAGAATTATTTCAGTGAACAGATCAAGGTTTTACAATAAGCTTTTTCTCACTTATTATGACCATATAACACAGAACTCCAGTCATATGTACAACATATAAAATAAAATAAAATAAAATCCTTGATTTTTCAGATTAATGATTTCTTTCGTGTGTCCATATAAATTAATCACTTCAGAGGTTCTGGTACTAACTCTTTGGTGAGTAGCTGATGACCAGGTATACCTGGATCTTTGAGATGAGAGGTGTGGAGAATAACTCTTTTCAGGCACTTTAATTTGAATGAGACATTCTAGAAAAATTTCCTTATTCTTTTGTTCACCTTTTCACTGAAGATTCTCTCTTATGCTTTTCTTAACAGCTATTCCACACTTTTTCCAGCTCCCTATAAGCCCCCCAAGTTAACCTTATCCACACATTTCTAAGCAAATGTTCTTGTTTCTTACTTAACTTGAAAATTAAATGCATCCATCACGAACTCCATTAGAGCTTCCTTGCCATACTTTGAAACTTTTTTTAGGGGTACATACATTCTTGTCCCCTTATCTCCAATCTTGGAGGAAGAGATTCTTCTTGCTGAAGTAAATGCTTCTGCCTTTGATATCATGCCCTCTGGTCTCTCTTGGGAACTTGCTTCATTGAAGATTATTCCCCCTCACTCCTTCTTCCTTATCTTTTTTCTTCCCTGATCCCTACAAATATGCCCAGGTATTCCCCATTCTTTAAAAAATTCATTGACTCTGCCATCACCTCAGATATCATCTTTGATCTCTTGTCTCTTTCATTGTTAAACTCCTAGAAAGTGTAATCTATATTCCATTGCTTTCCACTTTTACTACTTTCCCTTCTCTCCCAGCTTTCAACTCCATCACTTGACTTTACTATTTTCCACAAGGTTACCAATGATATCTTAAATGCTAAATCTGATTAGCTTTTTCCAGGCTCCATTTCCCTTTGACCTCTACAGCTTTTGATAGCATTAGTCACTCTGCTTAGATGCTCTCTCATCCTTGGCTTCCTTTCATGCTTTTCTACCTATTTGACCTTTCTTTTTAATCTTTTTTTTTGTTGAATTGGCTGTTTTTCAAGACCTGAGCCAATTTCTCTTGTGTTTAATGGTCAAATCAATTTCCTCAGGGCTCTTTCTAGGTAATTCCATAGTGTTTATCTTGTCCTATATCTCCAACTGTCCACTGAACATTTCTGCCTTTATCTCCCATCAGTATCTAACATACCTGAAAAAGAACTCATAATCTAATCAAGTCTTCTTCTCATTCATATTTCCTTTCTTAAACTAAGGGAACCACAGTCTTCTGGTCATTCAACTTCAAAACCTTACAGTCATATTTGGCTTTTCTCTCCCTCAACCACTATTTTCAATAAATTGCCAAGTATAAATGACAATTCTAGCTCTGTAAAATTTCTCTTTTTCTTCTTTCTATTCAAATAGCTTACATCCTTCATCAGGTCTTCATTATCTCTTGAACAGAATGTAGTAATCGATTTTGAATATCCATGCTTTCAATCTCTTCCCTCTACAAAGCTGACAAACTAATTTTATCTTATATTTAATTGCATATATTTAGAATTTAATTATATTCATAAATGTTGTTTCCTTTGGCAGAATGTAGGCGGTCCTAGAGGTCAAGTGCCTGTGTTTATCATTGTATCCCTGGTATCTAAGCACATTGGTGGACACATGCTTAATATACGCTTGTTGATTGATTTAAAAACCAAAAGGAGTAAAAACAGTCCTACCCAATATGAATATCCATTCTAGTCAGGGGAAAGTGCTATACATGTAAAAATATATACAAAGCAAATAAAGGGATCAAGAAAAAATTTGAGGAGGAACACTAAAAGAAGAGAAGAATTCAGAAGAGTTAAGGAGAGAGATTATTCCAATTTAGAGGTCTGGTTTATGAGAATATATGGATATAGGAGATTGAAAGTAAAGTTCAGGAGGAAAAAAATAATAGCTCACATTATATAGTGCTTTAAAGTTTGCAAAACACTTTACAAATATTTCACATTTTCTTCTCAGAAGAACTCTGACTGTTTTTCAGTCATGTCCAGCCATCCTTCCAGCAATGCAGATTGTAACTCATCCATACTTTCTCATTCTATGCCTCCCTTCTGTCATAAATCTTCTGTAGGGGTTTAGGTAAGAGATCTACCAATGCACTGATAGCTTTCTATGTATTTTATTTTATTTTATTTTTGAATATATATTTCATTATTTTTCTAAATATATCAAAATTACATGCAAAAAATGGTAAACATTTTTTAAAACAGACCTTAGAATTAATACTAAGTGTTAGTTCCAAGGCAGAAGAGTGATAAGAGATAGGTAATTGGCATTAAATGACTTGCCCTGGGTCATACAGCTAAGAAGTGTTTGAGGTAATATTTGAACCCAGGACCTCTCATCTCTGGCCTAACTTTCAGTCCATTGGATCATTCAGCTGCCCCTAAACAGTTTTTTTTTTGTTTCTAAGTTCTTTCCCTCCTTCCTATCCCACTACACACATTGAGAAAACACATTGATTATACATATGAAGGCCTGCAAAACATATTTCCATATTAGCCATGTTGCAAAGAAAAACACACTAAAAAAAAAACAGGAAAAAAGAGGAAATTTTAAAAGAAATATGCTGTTCATTAATTCTTTCTCCAAAAGTGAATGGTATTTTCCATCATGGGAAAACATCTTTTGGAATTGTCTTGGACCACTGTATTCCTAAAAATAACCAAGTCTCTTCACAGTTGATCCTTAGATCCTTACAATATTGCTGTCACTGTGTATAATGTTCTCCTAGTTCTGCTCACTTCTCTTTGCATCAGTTCATGTAAGCTTTCCCAGGTTTTTCTGAAAAGATGCTGCTCATAATTTATTTTAGTATAATAGTATTACATCAAAATTACCAAAAAAAATTGTAATTACATTACAAAATCACTACCACTTGTTCAGCCATATCCCAGTTAATGGACATTCCTTCAATTTCCAATTCTTTGTCACCACAAGAAGAACTTCTAGAAATATTTTTGTACAAATAAATTGCCTTGCCTTTTCTTTGATCTCTTTGGGATATAAATCTAAGTATTTTAATATCATATAAACCAGTGAAGCGTTCATTCATCGTGCCCATTTGCATCCCTTCCTCTCACCAGATTACTGATCCACTTTTCTTTCATATCTTTTATATTCTGGATGATGTATTTTGGGATATCTTCCTGGGCCTATTCTGGCTTTCTGATGACAAAATCATGCTTGTGTTATTGTCTCTTTCATCTTGGAAATTTGCTTAGCTCTTGAGACCTCCTTGCCCTAGAACATCCAGTCATCCCTATGGCTTTCTCAACCTGGAATGTTCCCCTGACATGTTGGCCTCCTCTCCTCTTGAAGAGCTCCTCCTGAGGCCTCTCTGTTGGGTAGGGACCCAGGCCATCCAATTTCCATTTCCCCACTGACTGTACTTCTGACTTTCTGGGCTTTGAAACCATGCCCTGATGGGGATACCTTCCTTTTACCCCTCTACTTTTTGGTTCCCTTATGTGTGTGCTTCTTTCCCCCCATTAGAGTTTAAGTTGCCTTGAATCATTCTTTCTTTTTGGCTTAGCATTGTACCTGGCACTTGATAAGGGCTTAATAAATGTTTCCTTCCTTTTTCACTCCCTTCTTAAATGCAGCCTCTTTATATACATACACTATTCATCTCTCCATTGTTCTTTGAGTCATCTTTGGGGATTGTGACATTCCATGGCATGCAACATCACTGAAAGATTATTGGGGTGGAATAAGTGTTTATTTTTTGTTTGAAGAAGTTGGGTGATCATTGAAAGCAAAGCATAGTTTTCCAAATTCAATCCTGTTTGGTTTAATGCCATTAAATTCTGGGCCCATTGACCTTTTGCAGACTATAGATATCTATAAAATGTGGACTGCATATATTATTACTATTAGTACCATAGTGAGCATGAAATAATGCTCAAATATATGTATCACTTAAAGGCTTACAAAGCTTTGTGAAAAAGGAGAAATAATATAGCTTTATGATATTTTTCATCTGGTCTATAGGGTAGCCTATATATATATATATATATATAGCAGAATATATATTTAATAACTAGTTTTCTTTTTTAATTAATTTATTTGTTTTTAATATTAAAAGTTCCTAGGTATCTCCCTATTCCATCTCCTCCTGGCATTAAAGAAGGCATAATTTGACAAAAAATGTATATGTATGTATAAAACTATGTCCTACTTTGTTTCCGTCGGTTCTTTCTCTGGAGGTGTACATACACAAGTCATTCTTCAAATAATCTTTCTGTTGCTGCATGTAAGGTTTTCTTTGTTCTTCTCTTTTTACTCTTCATAATTCATGTGGGTCTTTCTATTTCTTAAGAAAAATTAGCATGCTCATCATTTCTCACTGCACTGCAGTGTTCCATCACAATGATATGCCACAACTTGTTTAGCCATTCCCCATTGGATGGATGTCCCCTCATTTTGTAGTCCTTTGCTACCACAAAGAGACTTGTTATAAATCTTTTAGAATATATTGGTTTTTTTTCTTTTTCTCATATCCACAGTGACTGATTTTCTGATATCCAAAAATACATATATTTTTCTGATTTTCTTTTTATTCTACTAGCCCATTTGTCCAATGATAGATAAATATTGGCATACTTATGATCAAACTCTGTTGCAGTGTTCCTTGCTATTATCCTTGTCTTTGCCTTTACAACAACATTTGTTTTATGGAAGATGTTATGATTTCTAATATTATTGTCTATTTGAATTTAATTATAATGCAAAGTAGCTACTTCCTAATAATGAGATAGAAAAGAATCTCTATCCACTATTCATGCATCATTTTTATTTTCAGTCAATAGCATCAGTTCTAAACTTAAGCTTTTGTCTTCTAAGCCCTTTTTTCTCTGTTTTGAAGTAAATATTACTTTGGAATCCTTTAGTCTCCCACATCCTAACTCTATTATGCTCTATTATGCTCAACAAGATAACTTCAGTGTTCTAAATAAATGTTCCAGAAAGTGGTTAAAGAATCAGATATTGCTATATAACACTGGATAGACTTTTGGGGTGTCCTGGACCCATTTGACATTCTGAAAATAATAACACTCTTCTCTGAATAATGTTTTAAGTGCATAAAATAAAAGGTTTGGAACTACGAAGGAAACAAATGATATTGAAATAGAGATTCCATTTTCCTCATCCAAATTCACAGATGTCTAGAAATCTATCTAGGGACCCCTGAGTGGCACCAGTTTAAAAACCATTTTATTTCTCAAAACCTTAGTTTCCCCATGTGAAATAGAAATAATAATAGTTGTTCTTTCAGGGTTACAATTTTGCTTCAAGAAAATCCTTTGCAACCTTTTAAATATTATTTGTTTTTTATTAAAATGCTGGGAGAATAATTGGTACTGTAGTTAAAGCAATAGAATTTCCATTTAGGGTACTAGTTGTGCCAAAATACCAACTGTTGACCTAAAAATGAGAGAGAGAATTCTAAGAGTCTAATAAAAATTCTTTCTCCTTGATTTATTTTCAAGTCTTTTAATAGATCATTGTGACAAAACACCCCAAATAAGTGTCACACATTTAACAGAAGAGTAATGTTAACTGCCATAATGCAGAGCCCCTACTAAAAGGCAATATTGTTTTCATCATTTGTCTTGGGTGGTTTATTGACGTTTTGTGTGGATTTTGATACTAACTTAGAAGGTTCTTGTTTCAGATAAGGAATTTTAAAACTCCAACATTTTTACATTCATGACACCTTTCATGGTAATAGGGATCTATAAGTGACTTACTAGAATATTATAATGATTTCAGTGACATGATTGTCTTGGTCCCATGACTTTACCCTTTCCTTTGCTGTCTGCAGTTATTTTACCAAATTGAGAAGGAAAAAATTAGACAAAATGATGTTAAAAAATGATGTAAAAGCCCAACCAACGAAGTGATCATTATAGGCTGCTATGGTGGGATACATAGTTAGGATTAGAATAAAGTCTCCTTGAAAGCAGAGGTCTTGTCCCAGTGCAACAGAAACAAAGATTGATTTGGAGATGGTTGACCAATGCTGAGAACCTACCCCAGTGCTTATGTTTTATGCAACCTTAGAAAAGCCAGTTAAATCCTTTGATTCTCAGCTTCCTCACTTATAAAATGAGGGGATTGGACTACCCAGTCTATGATCCTATTAAGTCAGATAGGCAGAGCAATGAATGGAGTGAGTGCTCTGCCTGGGGTCAGGAAGACCAGAATTCAAATGGGGCCTCAAACACTTACTAGCTGTGTAACCCTGGACAAGTCACTTCACCTCTGCTTGCCTCAGTTTCTTTAATTGTAAAATGGGGATAATGATAGTACCTACCTCCCTATGTTCTTGTGATTATCAGTGCTTGACACATATTAGGTGCTTAATTAATGCTTGTCTTCTTCCTTCCTAAGTAGGAGCCAGGTATCTTTTCAAATAGCAGAAACAGAATTAAACATCTCTAAAACTATTCACAAATACTGCTTTTGTGTGTGTGGGGGCGGTATATGTGAATGAATGTGATTTATATGTATGTGTATATATTATACATACATATATATTTGGGTACAGTGTGCCTGTGTCTATGGATGTGCATCTACAGAGAACAGCATATAAAATAAATTAGCAAAGACCACCGGCTCTTCCCTGGGTTCTGGTTGTACCCCTGATGTTTTTTAGCTCTGTCTGTGGCCTTGGGCAAGAAACAACCTCCTTGGGCTTCCCTTTCTTGATAGGTAAAATGAAAAGGTTAGAGTCAATGGGTTTTGAGGTTTCTTCTTGATATATATATATATATATATATATATATATAGAGAGA
>NC_058130.1:647801313-647951454 GCF_016433145.1 Gracilinanus agilis
GAGAGAGAGAGAGAGAGAGAGAGAGAGAGAGGGGGGGGGAGGGAGGGAGGGATTGCATATATACAACTATATGCGTGTATATGTCTGTATTTATAACAAGTAAGACATTAAACTCATTAACAAAAAATTAAACATGAGATATCTAAGACATTGCTTTGGAAATTAATGGAAACATTTAATATCTTAAATACCAAAGAAAATGGCATAATAGTAAATAGAATTGGTCTTATTAAAGCTTGTAGGAGGGTCTTAGTAATTCTGTAAGAAAATGTATACATAACTCAATTATTAAACTTAGATTTATTCATTTAATAAAACATTTACTGAGAGCCTTCATCCTATATACTATCTGAAGCATTATGCCTGACACAATGTTTAGATGACACCTAGATGCTACTCTATTGACTTTTGTTGTCTTGTAGGGTAGATAATTATGCAAAAACCCACAATTATTACTTAATAAATCCAACAGAGTTTACAAAACAAAGTGGACTAAACTTGAGGGGAAAGGTTAGGCACTGGGTCAGTCAGGGAAGGTGTCGTGGAAGAAAGAATTTTAAAGGATGAGTAAGAAGACATGAGGAAAAGGGGAAGGACATTCCAAGCATTGGAAACAGTTTTGACAAAGTCATGAAAATGGGAAAGTGGGGGACCATATTTTCATTTGACTATAGTGTAGATTGTGTGGTATGAAGTAATACAAGTCTTTAAAAAGTGGTACAGAACCAAACTGTGGAGAGCTTTGGATGTCTGGCATAAGAATTTTGGATTTTCCTTGATAGACAAAAGGCAGCCATTGAACATTTTTGAGAGGAGGTGGCATGACCAAAATTATTCTTGCAGAGGCATGAAGGATGGATGAGTGGTGGGAGACGAAAAGCAAGATTATCTGTTGAGAGGCTACTGCAATTCATCATTCACTGGTATGAAGTAAGTCAGATTGTTTTCCTTCTGACCTTATCCAAAATGAGATGACGTGAAAACATTTGGTTGGGGAAGGTAGCACTACTCTTATTGGACTGGATTTGAGGCTGTAACAAGTGGAGGCAGGGACAGAATAAGGGCATTAAGTCCCCAGAGAAACAGGTGGGAAATGGGTATGGAAAGGGAAGTGGTAATATGCTTCTATAGCTTTTCCTAATTTGTATAGGTACTCCTGCCATTACAAATCTTTGTACAACTGTGCTTTCTAATCCTGTGTGAAATTTTTCCCTACTTTCCTCTAAATATTCTGTAGACCAGAAGTATCAAACTTACTACCACTTGGCTCTAGGAAATGTTTAACAAGATAAATAAAAATACAATACAACACAGATACTGCTAATTTGAGTTTTTCTAAGACAATGTACAGCCACTGGGATCCATTTTTATTTGAGTTTGATACCACTGCTACAGATTATCAACAGAATATATTGGTAACATTCCTCTGTCAAACACCCAGTTTCATTCTTTAACTTTCTAGTCTCACCACATGATTGGTCTATCTCACCTCCTCTTTCCAAGTCTATGTTTCTTGGGGGTGCTTTTCATGTACCTTCTTGATCATAATTTGTTCTTGATAATCTTTATGGCCATCCAATCTTTCCATTGCCTTCAGATCTACCTACAATTTTTATTCTTCTAAAACCATGGTTTGCCATGAATTTGCCATGTCACATATAGCATCACTGAGAGACTGTTGGTGTTAAAAAGATGAGTTTAGGCAATCTGGCTGGGATTATCTAAAAGTCCAGTACAACTTTCCAAATGCAAACTTTCCCATTCTCTTCCTCTTCCTAAATAACTACAAATCTGCTCATTGTCCAGTTGCATTGTTTGTTCCAGATAGATATATTGATGAGTTAACTCAATGGACTGACCACTCATCTGTTTGTTATGATTTAGACAACATGTTCCTCATCCACATTCATTTACTTCTGTGGATTGTTGGTCTGATTTCTTGAATGGCTATGGATGTCATTAAAAAGGTCCTGAGGTTTTAGGTTTTAGGGCATGATGCAATCAGTTCAATGTCATCCTCAAACAGATATGTCGGAATAACCCTCCTATATATTTGGGAATGGGGCATTGTAATGTTTTTTTTATGAAAAAATCAGAGGGTTGTTGAATAAAGTAATTGAATAAAATGATTGTCTCTGTCAGGAATCTAGTATGATTTCAATAGTGAGTACAAGAAGAAGCATTTTGTCAGAGGAAAAACCTCAAGACTGTATTTCAATTCATCAATTAAAATTTTTTTAATTAACAAACCAAAAACTATTCGTATAATAATATAAATAATTAATAATGAACTCAACTGCATGATTTTCTACAAAAAAGACAAATTTCACCTGTTTCAGATGTCTATATAAGACTGTGTTTAGAAAAGAGGATACAATTTTCTTTCTCTATCCTTTTTTACATGGTCCTTTGTTCCCAGGATCTGGAACTGAGTCTGATATGATAATTCAATTATATTATGGATTTAAAAGGCTTTGTGGACTAGCACAAGAACTATCATTTATATAACATTGCTCTGAGAGTAGACTACCAGTAGACACTCCAAGTAGACACAAGTAGACATTCCAAGGAGACACTCAAGTGAACTTTCAGAATACAAATTTTTCAGAAGTTTGTAACTAGCTCTAATTAATATAGTCGTTTCAGTTAATCACCACTTTTTTTTCATCTCATTCTGGCTTCCTCCCTCCATCTCCTATGTTCCTAAACTCTCCAACCTCATAATTATTCTTGGTGTGTACTCAGAAAATTCAAAGTAATATTAAATTTGCCCAACTAAAGCATATACTAAATAAATCCACTGGAATAAAAATCATACTAAGGCTGAATATGGTTATTGTAATATCCTTGTGACTGGTATCCTTCTTTAGTACCAAATGATTATTTTTTAGTCAAGCATATAACTCATATCTTGAGAGCCAACAATAACTTCCTGTACTTTCGTTGTGCAGATGTGACATACTATACCACAATGCTTACACATTATCACCAATAGTCATTCATTCACCCCTGGGTAACCAGCATCCAGTTTCGGTGCCAGGATTAAATGACTTGTTTCTGTGATATTCTGTGTAGAAGGAATTCTAAACCATTTGCTTTTGTCATCTGCCCCTTTTAAAATAAAAGGCATATAGGACTAGTCTTTAAAATATGTGAGATACTATTTTTAAATCATGAAGATTTTTGGTTAGTTATGTTGTCTTGGGCTTGTTTTAGTGGATGGTTCCTATAATATTTTGAGTGACTTTTTACCCTCACAACCCAAGAGCCTTGACGAAGAGATCCCTGTTATCCCTGGAGCTCTGCAATTTATAATTCTAGCAAAGCCTTGATCCCTTATTGTCAGAGATGAAGAGCAGTAATTTTTTATGTTGTTAGGCATGCAGAAATATCACAAATGACTCCAAATGGCATTTATCTCTGTATTTTTCGCATTTGGTTCTTGAAAAATCTAAGGAGCTGTTTGCATTTCACATATAGATATTTTATAGCAGCAGAATTGTATTTGTAATGGAAGCATTTGACTGAATAACTGGCTCAGTATTGGTGATGGTCTGTCCGGAGAGGAACAGCTTGCTATCAGTCCTTTTAAAAAGTAAATTTTGTGTCATGAGGGGGTTGTCAGAACTCCTATTTGGAAATTGAAAAGAAATATATAAGAAGTAAAAATACATTTTTATAATTTGCATTTTCTTTTTAAAGCTGTTCCATTATCTTCTTCAAAAGAGTTGAACTTTTCTTCTCTTTTGTGAAGCATATGAAGGCTTTTGCCTCATCGGTCAAGGTATCAAGTGCTAGTTCACATTTCTTTTCTTGGCATTGAAAGCTAACCACACTGTGCCATAATCCCCCAATCATCTTTTCAATCTTTTAAAATGTACTCTGCCACATCCAGAGAAAGAACTGTGAAAGCAGAAACACAGAAGAAAGACATTTGCTTGACCACATGGTTTGATGGAGATATGATTGGGGATGTAGACTCTAAATGATCACTTTTTTGAAAATATTAATAATATGGAAATAGGTCTTGATCAATGATACATATAAAACTCAGCAGAATTGCTCATTGGCTACAGGAGGGGGGGAAAGGAGGAGGGGAGGGAAAGAACATGAATCATGTAACCATGGAAAAATATTCCAAATAAAATAAATAAATAAGTAGATTTAAAAATGAAAAAAAAAATGTACTCTTGGAAAACTAGGCTGCTCTTTATCTTCCTGTTCATTTCCAGGACTTTCCTTAAAGCTCTTGCTCATTCCCTTCCTTATAGGTAGAATATCTTTCTTTCCTTTCTTGAATTCTTGTTCTTTCTTTTAAACTCTACCCAAATAGCAGTTCTTCTTCCATGAAGCTTCCTCTCAGATTGTCTTCTTGAGTGTAGAGACTTTTTCATTTTTCCTGCTTGTGGCAACAACATACCTAGTGTGAGCCCTGACACATAGTAGGTACCTAACAATTTTTTTCGTTTGATGGATTTCCCTTGTTCGTTCATGTTACCTCGAAGGGAATTTTCTCCCTTAGAGCATTTTGCTTTATAATTTTCTCAATGACCTATAAAGCATTATTTGGTTTTGTCTCTTATACCCCATAACCCTTAGCACAGTGTCCTGCACACGGCTGGTATATAATAAATCTTTATTGAATGGTACTTGGACTCAGGCAGAAAGGTAATTATTTTGGTATAGACTTTTCTTACATACACACAAACACACACACACACACACACACTGTGTGTGTGTGTGTGTGTGTGTGTGTGTACTGGCTTCCTTCCTCATATGTTATTGAGGAAAAAGGGATTATTCTCATTGAGTACCCAGTTCTCCTGCTCTCCATGCTTTAAACCCCTTTGCTTTATCCTCATTCTCTCCTCCTTTTATCCAATTTCTGAAGAGATTGCCTCTTCTGGACAAAACCCTTTGATCCCATCCTCAGCAGACTGGCAGATTGACCCCAGAATAATAAACAATGAGTATATTAAATTAAATTTAAATGTAGACTTTAACTATAAACATTCAACTAAAGAAACCACCTAAACACATCTATTTTTGCTTCATGCTGCCCATGTTTCTCAGTATACTTAAAATAAACTTTCATTTTCTTCACACTATTATGTTATTTTCTTCCATATACACAACTTCTACTGACTTGAGAAGGAGGTTGCTGTAGGAAAGAGGTGCAAAGGGCAAAGTTATCATGGCACAATTTCTAGCTATTTAATGAACCTAAATGAGACCATGAATGACTTTTAGTCCTGAAGTGCTAAGTCTGTCAGCATGGTTAAGATCATTTTTCTTTTTTTCTTTCCATTCTTTGTCATTTTATGCTAATTATTCAAGAGAGAGACCATTACCATGGTCGTGGTACCATATGTGTGAATACTGAAAAGTGCAGCTCAGGAGGCCATCTATTTCAAATTGCAAAAGATAAAAACCAGAGATTTCCTATTAAGACACTAGTTAAGAGTAATGTGACATCTGTGTGAAATTGGTATTGTTGGCAGAGAGCTAAGAGATTTGTTGTTTTTATCACTCCCTTTATCTTGTCTGGTGTGCCTCTCTACTTCATGGGCTGTAGTTACAGCTAAGAAGGGTTAGAAGATAAGCCTCTCTGGCTAAAAAAAGCTGATCACTAAGCTGTCAGAGGCCACATCTAACTTAGCCACAGTATTTTCCATTGGCAAAGAAAATCCATCATGGTAGGAATTGAATGATATCTCCATAGAATCTTGACTAACAACTCAGCTTTGTTACCTTCCACAGTTAATGAGAAATGAAATCAAATTTTATTTTTCAGCAATTGCATGTATAAGATGTTATAGAAGTATTTGTTTTATGAATAAGAACACTTTTATTGATGCATTAATGCAGATCACAGTTCATTCATACGCATCTGTGCAGTTTTGTCCATCTCAAAAATTGTCAATAAAGGAGCAACCCAACGCACCAGAAGTCTCCCTTTAATCAGAAATGCTTAACCTTTTTTTTGTTTATTTGTTTTCCATCATGGCAGTCTGATAAAACCTTTGAACCCTTTTTCAGAATAAGGTTTTTAAATTCATAAAATAAAATACATAGGATTAAAAAGGAAACCAATCATATTGAAACAGTTTTCAAGAAACTTTATTTTTAATTATTCAGCTCCAAATTAAGAACCCCTGCCCTAGATCTTTAAATAAATTATATGGATGACTCTTGGACTGGTGGCCAACCCTAACTTTTGTTAAGTGTCTGATTTGCCTCATTTTCCTGTCATAGCCCTCAAATCTAGAATTGTCACAATTTGGTTCCAATCTACCCTATCTGATGATAAAACCTGAAAGAAAAAGAACAATGTTTTGTACATATTTGAAGAAAAACATGTTTAACTATTAAAAGTGCAACTATTGGGTAAAAATATTATCTAATGTCTCTATTGTAAATGGAATGTGACTATCTTTAACTTTAAAGGGGATATGAGCTAATTTTAATATTTTGTCCCAACTGAGATAATTCTAATCTTTTTCAGGTGCCAGCTCCTCCTAAAGTTGCTTTTTGTTAATGTGTCAGTAATGATACTAACCATTCAGGTAGCAAAAGTGTTATATTAGATGAAAACATTTGTAGAACATCATCTGGCTAATGTCAGTTTTAGCTGGTCTACATACATAGGCACAGCCACATTTTTAAAAATGACTTTAACTTCATTTTGATTTAACAAAATTTGAGTATTCTATGAAAGTAAGTCATTACTATTCCATAGAACAGTGTTTGAAGTTAAGCTCCAAGCTATTTGGGCTACTATTCATAGAGTTTAGCTTTATCCGTGTGAAGCAAATTGTTAAAAATATGATTATCAAACTTTCGTGACAAATTGCTTATTTCATAACAGCAGATAATCCTAACATAATCAACATGGAAAAAGTTTCCATGTTTTCCAAATGGGTCTGATTCAATATTACCAACATGTTCTAAGAAAAGTCAGTATAGAAGTAACGAAAGATAGATGCCAGATTTGCTACTTCAACAAATAACTGTGATATATAGCTCAGCTGGCAAAAATAAACTGAACATGAATTATATCACTTAATGTTTAGTGTGACATTTAAAAGGGATAGAATATGTAAAATTCTGTTTCTTTTTAAGTTCATTCTTCTTGAATTTTCCTCAAAAAAAAAAGACAGAATAAACTGAATAGAATTTTCAGCTTCTTAGTGGTCTACAAAGTTGGGGCTATAGCCTCGCATTAAAGAGAATGTGTTCAACCAAATGAAGGTAGGGAAATGGGTCTCAGAAAGCAGAAGTATCTGAAGAGAGACAAGTATTATACTCAACTTAAGGAAGAAACTTTCTAACAATCAGAACTCTCCAAGAGTCAAATAGTCTTCCCTAAATGGTAATAGGTTCCACTTTACTAGAAGACCAGGCAAAGACCAAATGGCTATTTATAAAAGATATTAAATGGAAGATTTCTTTACTCATTTAGTTTGGACTTTTGTAATCTCTTCCAGCTTTGTAATAAAAGAAGTGCAATTATTTTAGATATATTTTTGGCAAGTATTGTTGAGGCAAATGAAGGTTTATTTGGTGGTCAGAGTTCAGTTTTCAGTCATTTTTTAGGCATGAATGATTCCTTGCCTCATTTCTAAACTTCATTTAGAGTTTTCTTGGCAAAGATGATGAAGAGGTTTGCCATTTCCTTTTCCAGTTCATTTTACAGATAAGGAATGGAGACAAACAGAGGTTAAATGACTTGCCCAAGGAAACACAGCTAGTAATTATATGTGGCTAGATTTGAACTCATGTCTTCCTGACTCCAGGCTAGATGCTCTTTCCACTCTACCACCTATCTGCCCATTGCAGGGAGTAATATAATTTTTGTCATTTTCAATGTGTTTTTGCGGTTTTATACAATGATTCTAGGGATTGTTTTTAGTGCTCTCTTGCCCAGAGGAGGGAAAAAAAGGTAAAGAAGGCAGTAACAAGCATTTTTTAAGTGCCTTCTGTGTGCCAGACACTTTGCTAAGTACTTTACAAATATCTCATTTCATCCTCACAACAACTATAAGAGGTAGATGTCATCCCCATTTTATAGTTGAGGAAACCGAGACAGAGGGAGATTAAGTGACTTAGAGTCAAACTAGCAAGTACCTGAGGCTGGATTTGATCTTAGGACTTCCTGCCCCCAGGTCCAGTGCTCTATCCACTCTGCTCCCCAGTTGCCAAGATAAGGGTGGGGTTTCCATCTTCTGAAGCCCCTACCAGGCCTGTGATTCCAGAGAAGATTCTCAGTATAGAAGGTATACCAAACTAGGAAGCCCCATCATGCAGACAAAGGATTGGACTTGGAAGAAGGGGCATTTATTTAGATTAGAAACCTGCCTTGGTGGCACAGTGAATACAGAGCTCTGTACCAAGAGTCAGAAAGACCAGAGTTCAAACCTGACCTTAGACACTAGCAATGTGACCCTAGGCAAGTCACTTAACCCCTGCTTGCATAAAAGTGGAGAAGGAAACGCGAACCATTCTACTGTCTTTTCCAAGAAAACCCCATGCATGTCCATGGTCCATGGCATCAGGAAGGGTCAGTTACAACTGGACAGCAAAACGTCATACTCTTGGGTAAATCAGAGAGTCCCTCACTCACCTTCCTTTCACTGATGTGTAAAATAGAACTACTAAAACCTTTTACAGATGACCTCACTGACATGTTTTTCCCCACCCTCACTGGCTTATTTTGAGCCTTAATTGAGATGATATATGTAAAAGGATATAAGAATTTTAAGTGCTTTATTCATAAGAGCCTTTTTTATTGTTACTATTAATCTCATCTCCATCCCTAAATCATGGAGGAAGGAATGCTAGAGCAAGAATGAGAAGCACAGAAACAACAGCAAATTCGCCCCTCTCCAAAAAAATTAAAAAGGTCTTAGGTACTTGGAGAATACAGAACAGATGCTTAGAAGGAAGAGCAGATCTTTTGGCTTCATGCTACAGCACTGGCAGATATATTAAATTTATCCTTGTAGGAGGCAGTGATTAGGCATTGGACTAACATTCCAAATGTAAACCTTGCAGAAGATGGGGATGAAATTTGGTGGGTGGCCAACAAAATCTGTTTGTAATAAGCATGATTTGCTGATCTACCTCCTGGAGCTGACATTCTGCTATCTAGTGAATTAAAGGAAAGGAATTAAAGGAAAGGAAAAAGGTGGATAATGAGTAGAGATTAGAGTGAAACAAAGTCTCATAATGGAAAGATGCAAGAGATTAGTGAGTCAAAATTTATATGACCTCTTTTTCTAGAGGTAGCAGAGATGTTTTATGTATATATATATGTATATATGTATATGTATATGGCATAATGTCTAAATGTATTTAATGGTGATTTATGAATATATGAGGGAAAAGGAACAAAAAGATAAGGCATACTAAAAATTTTGCACCTGCATATTTTTTCTATGTACAGAGTTCATGTGTTTCATATGAGAACTTTAGCACTTTAGACTGAATAATTACTAGTACTGAAATTGTTACAGAGACTGCATTCATATTGGGTGGAAAACCACAATTCTCTGTAATGTAGTTTTGGAAACAGTTATAGATGTTGATATAGAGTAGTTCAGAGATAGAGTATCTAACTTTGATGGAAGCATTGGAGGAAGAACTCCAAGAAGGAAACAGAAGAAAATTTTGTTACCTGGCACAAGAAGGGATGAGAAGAGCTTTGTTTTCTTTTTTTCCTACCTGTGGAACATACTCAGTGAACAGATGAATGAAGAGCTTTGTGTCAGCTGCAGACTTGGGGGTTTCTCTGGGTGCTTCTTCAAGATCATTTGGAAAAATATGTTCTTCAAAGTCTGGGTCTAATACTACCTAGGAGAGCTCTTTATATATAATGGTCATTCACTGAAATATTTGGCTCATAAATGAAGGAAGGCTAGCCTTGGTACCCATTCCTAAAAACATATTATTTTTACTTTTTCATACATCGAAGTGTCTTTCTTTCTTGTGTCTCTTTTGTGTCTTTTCCCCCATTTGAACTGTGAACTTTTTTATCTGACACATTTAATAAGAATAACAATTATTTGACCTGTATGGCAATTTGTCATAAATGGCAAAAAAGTTCACATAAAGAAATGTAATTAATATTATGTTTATATAGACAAACCAACCTTTTACAATTCTTTTCTCTTTATTCATTTGTTCTTTAATATCCCTAAATGTTCAATGCCAATGTTTTCCCACATACCATCTACAGTTTAACTTCTCAAGTTTTCATGAACACTTTTATGCCTTTGAATAACAAAATATTTCAAGGGAAAGTCAATAAAGTAAACGTGACAATTGAAATTATAACTGCATAGAGGACTTTTTAGTTATAAATATGTAAAAATTAGAATAAATATTCTTATCCAAGAGAAAAAAATTCTCACATTATGTTCCAAAATCTATGCCATTCTTATTTCTCCACCTTCATATCCCTTCCCTTTTCCCAAGAAGGCAGGCAGTATGATATACATTGTTCATATATTATCATATAATACATATTTCTCTGTTCATTATGCTCTGAAACAAGATGGATACCACTTACACTAGAGAAAAATTCATGGGAACTTGTTTTAAAACAAAATGTTCTGCACATCATTGGGTGGTGATTCTAATAAAATAATTTATGTGTGAGATTTGCTAGTGGTTTGGTTTTTTGGTTTTTTTTTTTAAACTCTAAAATAGGGTCATTGATTTGCCTGAACTTCATGTTTGGTTAAATTTGGGTGCTATCCCAAAATAACAACCAAGATAGTCTCTCTGACATAAATATTTTCAGTCTGACACAATACTGACAATTCATATGCTTATAGACTAAAATCTGATGGCAGCCATCAGACAATAGATTAAGGATGTTGTACGAAGGATGAGTACAACACTGATTAGAGATCGGGGATGATTGCTCTGTAGGGGAGTCAATATCTAGGTTGAGTAGAGTTTGGGGTAAGCAGACAGCAATCTGACTAGTTCAGGGGAGCTTCTGGGAGGAAGTGGCAATTCTTCAAAATGAATACTTTGTATTAGACAAGATGAAAAAGAATTGAAGATCTTCTGGGTATGTGGTATGGAACTTTGCTTTGTCACAAAGTGCTTTTCTCTGAAATTAACTTTTACTAAGAAGTAAAATGGATATTGGTTGTATTTTTATTAGCGTAAGAAGAATTTAATCTCTCAATTACTTTGGTCTTTTTTTTTAATCCTTACCTTCTGTCTTAGAAGCAATACCAAGTATTGGTTCCATGGCAGAATAGTGGTAAAGTCTAGGCAATTGGGGTTAAGTAACTTGCCCAAGGTCATGCAGCCAGGGAGTTCTGAGGTCAGATTTGAACCCAGGTCCTTCCATCTCCAGGTCTGATGTTTTACCCATTGAGTCATCTAGCTGCCTCTCTCCGTTATTTTATTGAGAAATATGAATGAATTGAAAGCTTATAGTCACGAAAAATACTTGTCAACAAGCTTAGTATCCTTGTCATTATGTCTGATGTTCTGGAAACAGAATTTCAGTGACTCATCTGCTACGTAAGAAATCTAATGTCAAAGCATTCAGCGATGGAACAAAACAGGAACCCAAGGAGAAAACAATCATCAATCTAATGCTGATACCTTTTCCTAAAAGCCAATGGTAAAATGCCATAAATTAATCTTTCTTTGGTGTGTACCTTTGGAAGAAGTTAAAAGTCAAGTTAGCAAGGGAACAGCATAGAACATCATGGCCCCTATTTTTAGGGGAAAAGGTTAGTTTTGTCAGTTTGCTTTTACAGGACCACAGAATGTCGGTGTTGGAAGGACTCACAAGCTATGTTGGCCATCCTGCGTCTGGTTAAGAATCCCCTCTACAAACCTACCTGGCAAGTGGTAATCGAGGCTTAGCTTTCATCACCATCTCTTAATCAAGCATTGTTTAAGCACCTGCCCTGTATATTAGGGGTACAAAGATGAAAGCAAAGTAGTCCTTATCTTCAGGGATCCCGTGTCCCACTGGGGGAGACAGCAGGTACATAGACGGTAATCTACAAAGCGCATCACGCGGTATATAAAAACACTGATTGCATTTGCAATAAGATGATTTTGGGGTAGAAGGCATTAGCAGCTGGGAGGCCAGGAAAAGTCTCCTTTAAAGAAAAGCATTTAAGCTGATTCTTGAAAGAAATCAGTGATTGCAAGAACCAGAGATGAGGAGGGGGAGCATTTTCGGCATGAAGGAGAGATAAAACAAAGCAAATAGGCAGGATGGCTGTATTCTACATTGAGTGTATGGAGGGGAATTATGTATAAGAAGGTGGAAAGGCAGGATGGTGATCAGGTCTCAAAGAGCTTTAAATGGCAAATAGGAATCTTTATAGGATGAGGCAAACCTGTTCACTTTTGGACACCTTTAAGGGTTAGAGAGATTTGCCTGACATCGAGATAAAATCTACCTTTTTGTACCTTTGACACTATTGTGAGCTGTACCTGATGCACGCCAGTCCCCTAGTATTTTAGGTTCAATATTAAAATTAAATGAGACACCTTCAATAGTTAACAAAAGGAGATTTGCATTGTGTACCTTATAGAGAATTACAGAAAAGGAGGTTTAAAATGTTTACATATTTGGGTTAGAAGATATATAGCACTTTAAAATATTAGAGGGAAAAGGAATGTAAAGCCATATCTGGTCCATTCCTCATCATTTTATAGAATAAAAATATGACACTGTGCACTGATTCTGATGGACATAGCTTCCCTGCTTCCGAGTTGCACATAGTGTTCTTCCAGCCAAGCACTAAACAGACTACCTCATGGCTTTTTGTACTCAAACAACAAAAAATGATGTTGTTAGTCCCCTAACCCAATTAAGTTTTTTTAAACCCTTACTTTCCATCTTAAAATCTCTACCATGTATTGGTTCCAGGGCAAAAGAGTAGTAAAGGCTAGGCAATGGGAATTAAATTATTTTGCCCAAAGACATACAGATAGGAAATATCCGAGTCCAGATATGAACCTAGGACTGCCCCTCTCTAGGCCTGGTTCTCAATCCACTGAGCCCTTTAGCTGCCCCCCACACACACACACACAAATTAAATCTTAAAAATTATTTTAGTACCCTTTAAAGAAAAGAACTGGTGAATCATGTAACCATAGGAAAAAATATTCTAAATCAATCAATTAATTAATTAATTAAAATGTTTAAGAAGAAAAAAAAAAGAAAAGAACTGGCCCACTTCACAAGCTGGGTAATTTTGATAGATTCCTCTTTCCACAAAATCATTTCCCTAATTCTTCTTCTGGATATCAAAAGATCAAACCTAGTCCCCCTTTCTTGGAAAAGTCCTTTAAACACTTGAAAACAGCTATCATGGTCCTTTTAAGACTTCCCTTCTCTAAAACATTCACCAATGTTCAACTAAATCACAGATGGCATGAAGTTGAGGGGCCTTTCACCATATTGGTCATTCCCCTCCAATTACTGACCAATAAATTCCTTCTTAAAATGTTGTAAAAGGGAATTCTTAATCCCTTTCTTCTAATTTAACTGGGGACTCGGAGGTCCTTTTACCATAGAGATGTGTAAAGATATACCAACCCACAGTGAAAGGAGGTAGAAACCAGAGAGACAGGAAGTGAGGTAAGAAGGGGTTATAAAATGCTAGAGCAACAGGAAGTGAGGTAAGAAGGGGTTATAAAAAGCCAGCACAATAGGAAGTGAGGTAAGAAGGGGTTATAAAATGCCAAAGCAACAGGAAGTGAGGTAAGAAGGGGTTATAAAATGCCAGAGCAACAGGAAGTGAGGTAAGAAGGGGTTATAAAAAGCCAGCACAACAGGAAGTGAGGTAAGAAGGGGTTATAAAAGGTTAGTGCAACAGGAAGTGAGGTAAGAAGGGGTTATAAAATGCCAAAGCAACAGGAAGTGAGGTAAGAAGGGGTTATAAAAGGCTAGTGCAACAGGAAGTGAGGTAAGAAGGTGTTATAAAAGGCTAGTGCAACAGGAAGCGAGGTAAGAAGGGGTTAAAAAAGGCCAGCCCAAGGCCTGGCTTTTGGCTTTTTGACCTTTTTTGGGTTGGTAGGTAGTTGTTGGGGGTTAGTTGCTAGTGCTGTGGGTTGGTGATTAGTTGGTGGTTGGGAGACACACACACATATATGTTGATTCTGCTTGGTGAGCTGAGCTGAAGGGTGATCAGCTGGACTTTCTCTAACAGCAGTTATAGGTAGTTATAGGGTGCTAATTAGATATTAGGCAATTTCTTTCTCTACTACTTTCCTATATTTCTCTCTTTTACTATATTCATTTTACTATATTCTTTTACTATCTATATTTTAATAAAACTAAATTGTTAACCATTAAAAGCTGCTAGAAGTTTTTTCTCTGGCTTAAAGGGATAATATTAATTTACAACTCTACTATATCCTCATTAAAACTTAAGTTATTAAAAGCTGCTCTCTTATTTTATCAAAACTCCTAATTTAACCCTTACAATGTGAAGAACATGATTGAACACAATAGGGCAGAAGTGGCCCATTTTGAGGCATTGTGATGAAGGTTCTATATTTTATGCCTAATACAAGAACTTTTTTTGCCTATTGTATCACAGTAGCATGTCAGATCAAAACTTCACAAAAACTACCAAAACTTTTTCAGACAAACTTTGTCATGCAGAGTGCCTTGAAGAAATTTAAAGAAGAGGTTTTAAGATCTTTACATATTTAGGTTAGAAGATTCATAGTACACTAGAATATTAAAGGGAGAAGGAATGTAAAACTTTATCTAGTCCATCTCTCACCATTTTGTTGAAGAAAAAATATTAGACCAAAGAGAATTTGTTACTTGTCTAAAATCATACAGCTAGTTAGGTCTAGAGCTCTCTCTAGATGGTGGATATTTTTTCTTATTGTTAATAGTGTTTCTAACCATTTGTCGCCATAAATTGTAGAAGATGTAGATTTAAAATGAACAATACCAGGGCTGGAGGCAGAGGATTTAGGATAGAGGCTATCTGCTTTTGAGGAGAATGGTCTTCAAAAATAGAAAATCTAACCCACTTTGCTATCAATTTTATTGTTGCTTTGTTTATATTTTTTCTAGGACAGTGTCCTTTCATCATTCTAGCAATTATCCACTTCATTTGTAATATAGGAATAATTTCTCTGGCTACATCATATACTGTGGAAGAGATGACAGTTTGGCCATTAGTGGCCTGCTAATGATTTGTTTTTTAGGTATTTTGTTTTCATGTTCCTCATGATCATATTTATGCAACACTAATTCTTATGAAATTTATGCCATTTTTCTCTAAAACAAACAAAAAAAAAACCATGGCCACTAAAGCAAATAACAACCAGATTACATGTATTCAGCTATCATGGTCTTCATACCTTTTAGATTTTATAAAGTGCAATGCATATAATGCCTACTGAAAGACTGTAAAATATTTAAATTTTTCTTTCAAGCAAAGTGTAAAAAATATATTGAGCCTGTAAATTGCTCCATGACGAGACTTCATTGTCGTCTTAATATATTCTTTGCATGTGCATATACATATACATATATACATAATATATATATATGTGTGTGTATGTGTGATTATGTGACCTATGCAATACAAATTATGGGAATGTGCAGCTTTAGAGAATATATATCCCATAATTCTTTTTTTCAGGAAGAGTTGCAGTATTTACACAGCAGCATTTCTTCTCAGGTTTTTTCAGGTGCTGTTGCTTGCTATGTATAAAGAGAAATATGTCAAACCAGTGCAGTGTGCTCTAATAGAAGGGTGTGAACAACAGTGTTCATGGGCTTCTTGTGATGCTTTTTAGTTCTGGTCCTTGTAACTCAACTCTTCATAACCTAAAACAAAAGTCAGATATAAACATTATATCCTGCTAGAAGTAACATGTTCAACTTTCTGTGGTACATTATGATTGTAAATGTCTCTCGGTTTTAACAAGTCTGTAGGGATTCCACAGAAGATTCCTACAATGTCTGTAGAACTGTGAGTCATGTTTGATAAATGTAGTATGAACAAAGTATTTATTGCACAGGGTTCACAAACAGTATGTTGCCTGTTTAGGCTACCACTGTTTTTATTACATTACTTCTTGTTTTTATAAAATGTACCAAGTTTTAAATTGATAACTTTATTTTCCATGTAAAAAGACAATTCCTTTTATCACCAGTGTTAGATGTATTTTCTTAGTTTTTTTCCTTTTTTGTTTTGTTTTGTTTTGTTTTTAGCCAAAGAGTAAACAGAGGAATATTCATTAAAAAAAAACTAGCTCCTTTTGTCTCTTTGTTTTTTTTTGTTTATATGTTTTAAGAATTAAACCAAAGGAACCAGAAATGAAATTACATTAATTCAAAGTAGGGTAAAAATTTTGCATTTTATGTGTAAAAATGCCTTTTTGTAGTTTCTTAGAAAAAGTTTTATCACAATTTCATGAAGCAACAGTTTCAACTTCTAAGTAAATAATTCTTTTGAGAAAATATGATCATTTCATGTTTTGAGAAAAGATTAATATGTTTGTCAAAAGACAAATACCCTATCCGAATCTATTTAACCCAATATTTTAAATAGTTATTAATGTGAATAATTCAAATACAGAAAAGTTTACATGACAGAAATGATGATAATCTTAATATGGTTTATTTGTGGGAAAATATGTCTATTGAAGCTTTAAATGACCATATAACATGTAAAATGATGAATAAAATGAAAATGAGATTAGAATGATAAAATCTTAGAATCATAAACTAGTCCAGTATGTTACCTTATATATAATGTGTTATATATATATATATATATATATATATGGTTTTATATNAAAAATGCCTTTTTGTAGTTTCTTAGAAAAAGTTTTATCACAATTTCATGAAGCAACAGTTTCAACTTCTAAGTAAATAATTCTTTTGAGAAAATATGATCATTTCATGTTTTGAGAAAAGATTAATATGTTTGTCAAAAGACAAATACCCTATCCGAATCTATTTAACCCAATATTTTAAATAGTTATTAATGTGAATAATTCAAATACAGAAAAGTTTACATGACAGAAATGATGATAATCTTAATATGGTTTATTTGTGGGAAAATATGTCTATTGAAGCTTTAAATGACCATATAACATGTAAAATGATGAATAAAATGAAAATGAGATTAGAATGATAAAATCTTAGAATCATAAACTAGTCCAGTATGTTACCTTATATATAATGTGTTATATATATATATATATATATATATATATATATGGTTTTATATATAAAACCCCTCAGAAACTTTTATATCACGTACAGCCTCAGCTTGAATGTTTCTAGTGATATTTCTCACTATTTCCCAAGGCTTCATAGAAATGATGAAATTTTGATGTATACTGAGATTATAAACTCTGTTTGATTTAGTAGCTGGCATATAGTTAGCATTTAATAAGTGCTCATTGACTTATAGTTTGTGACATATTGATCTTGATATACCAATTGAACATCCTAGGGGAGATATTAGCATACAGTTATTGATAATAGATGATCAGAATTCAGCAGAGAACTTAAGATGGGATTTACAGATATGGGAATCAACTGCAGGGTGATGGAGCTTGGATATATTGGAACTGATCAGGACTCTGGGATTGGGGCAGGGAGAGGGCAGAGAGAGAAGAAGGTGTAGATTAGAGCCTTGAAAAATACTCAAATTCACAAACTGAAGGATGATTAATGACCCATGAAAGGAAACTAAGGAACAATTAAACATGTAGATGGAGACTAGGCAAGGGCAATGAAATGATAGCTTAGAAAAGAAAGAATATGTAGGAAGAAGGGGTTACCAATGGTATAATAAAATGGGGATCAAGGAGGATAAAGACTGAGAAAGGGCCACTGAATTTAACAGTTAAGAAATAATTTAAAATGTTAATATCTTACATAATGATAACATCATAATAATAATCTCTGATATATACAGTTTGCAGATTTGAGTTATTTAACCTCTCAGTGTTCCCTGAAAACCACTGAAAACAGATCATTAACCTGAGGTCTGTGAATTTTTCTTTAAAATTTTCTTTAAAAACTGTTTTTCAATATAGTCATTTTCTTTTGTAATCTTTCTATTTTCTGTATTTAAAAACAGACTTCTAAGAAAAGATCCATAGACTTCAATAGATTCCCAAAGGGGCATATAAAATAAAAAATTTAAGAACATCTGAGAAGACTATAGAGATAGGAAGTTTCCTCTTCTGAAGTTCCCTATATTCATGAAAACTCAATTGTGGTCACAAGAGGAGGAAGAGGAAGAAATAATAATGACTGATGTGGTTCTAGAGGACAGATGGTGGGATATACCTCCTTCAAGGTAAAGTTTGACAGCACTTGGTATGAAATCTCAGATTAGGAAAAGATTTTGTAGGTCAGCGAGTCTAACTCAACCTGAATAAGAAGCCCTTCTTCAGTATTCCTAACAGATACTCATGCAGTCTCTGATCAGAGGTCTGCAATGAAAACAAACTCACCAGCCCTTCATCTTAGTATTTTTCTCATTGACTAATTCCTCTGTGGAACAGAAATATTAACTTACTACTTCCCTTTAGTACATTCCAAATGTAAATTCCAATTACAAATCAGGAAATTAGATCTAGACCCAGACCCACTTATAAGAACATAGATTCATTAGACATTAAGAAGGATCTTATATATTATTTTAAGTCCATTATTCTTATCTAAAGATAAAAAAAAATGAGACTCAGGGAATTGAAGTGACTTTTTCAAGACGGCATCAAATCTGTATGAGTATATTTTAAAAAATTATTTGTTTGAACTTATCTGGACCAGGCACCTAGCAATTTTGCCTGGGGGATACACCCACTAAGCTTTGGAACTCTTGCTGGGGGCAGTGGGGGAGAGGGGGGAGCTTGACCTATTTTGATTGATAAGTTAATGAGAGTAATCTCACCTAGTCACTTAAATGTCATCAGCCCCAGGTCAGATCATGTTTCAAATCCCACCTGTCACAGCCATCTTGCCATGTGCCCTTTTTTACCTCTTACTTTGGCCAGAATAATCAAAGCAATATTATCATTACTTCTGGAAGTGGTGTGGGATCTGCTTCTGGATGACTTCACTCACCATTCCTGTAACTTCCCAAACCAAAATTCCCTTGTTTGGCCAAACACCAGACCATATATGTTGTCTCTCCATATTTGAAAGACAGATCTTTGAGGGTAGGAATCATCTTGCTTTGGTATTTAACTCTTTGATACTTTGCACAGTACCTGGCACATACATAGTTAATAAATACTTTTTCATTCATTAACACACTGGAGACTCATAGTCAACTCAAAATGTATAATCCTTTGATGGTTCATTTCCAAGAAAATGAACTACTTTCACACACATACACACACACAAAATCCTGAATTTAAGATTATTCATCTTTTCAGTGGCTTTCAGATTTTGCTTCAGTAAATTTACTAATAAAGTTTTCTTTCCCCATGTAGCTACAAAATTAACTGGAAATTTTAAAAATCACTTCCCTAAAATATAGAACATTTGACTATTAAAGAAATGAAGCCTACATGTGTGTCTGATACATTGAGTTTTGTAGGAAGGGTTGATTAAATCCTGTCTTCCTGGCTAGTGATTGAAATCATGATTTGACTTTAATGGTTTTAAATCAAATCCGTTCCACTTCAAAGACTTGTTACTATACTACTGTTCAATCACTCCATCACTTTCTAATCTCAAACTGGCTGCCAAGAAGGACATACACTTTTTATTCCTCCAGGGAAAAATAAACAATCCATAGTCTCTTCACTTGCCCTTTACAAATGTAGAAGAAAATTTCTCCAGGTTACAAGACTGAAAACTGATTCTAAATTAAATCGAATAGTTTTGTGTTTTATTGGTACCTGGATATTTAAATTAAGGTTTGGCAATTAATAATCACTCTCTCTCTTTATATATATATATATATATATATGTATATATATATATATTTATCTTTGTGTGTGTATGCGTTTGTTTGTGTGTGTGCATGTGTACATAGAGAGATAGAGAGATATATCAGAACCAACGAGTCATTTCATTTTATGGAAAATACTATGCTTCTTTACAACTCCTTAAACGAGCAATGTCACATTTTTTGCTAAGGCTTTGATATATTCAATAACCTTTACTGGTGGGCATGTATTAAAGGGAAAATCCCATGGAAAGTTAAGCTCTGGAGCCAAGGGAGCAATAAATACACAGAGCCACACAGATCCTAAGAATCAATCAGCTTTCTAGTCTTCCAGTCTTCATATACTTACTCCCTTGCATTCCCTTTGCAATCCAGTGACACAGGCCTCCTTGTGGTTCCTCTCACATGGCATTCCATCTCCTAACTTTAAGTGGTTTTACTATCCCTCTACAGCTAGCCCTCATGCCTAGACTGCTTTCTCTCCCCATCACTGCCTCTTGGTTTCCCTAGCTTCAGTTAACTTCTGCAAGAAGTCCTCTTTAATCTTAGTGTTTTCCTTCTGAGGTTATCTTTGGTGTATGTTTTTTGTACATGGTTTGTAGATTGCCTCTTCCATTCAATTGTAAGTTCCTTGGGAATAGGGACTGATTTTTTTCCCCCTCCAGCCTTTTTTTTGTGTATTCCCAGAGCTGAGCACACTGCCTGGCACATAATCTTAATAAATCAACTTAACCTTAATAAATGCTTATTGACTGATTTTTGAATTAAAATATCTCAAGACAGTTCTTTGGTTGTACCAACTCTCAGAAACAGTCTCCTTTACCTATCCCAACTGGTTTAAAATTTTTTTTCATTTTCATTATAAAGAAATTCTAGTAGTATTTCCAAAATAATGTTTTGCAATACTCTATCTATTTACCAAAAAAGGTAACCTGGTCCTTAGGGACTTTGTGATATGAAATTCCATTTGAAAATTGGAGATGTGGGGCGGGTCCCTGACAAAATTAATAAGTAGATGGTTAGATGATTATTCCTAAAGAGCTTGCTGTTTCTGAGCTCTCTCTCCCTTTCTCATTCCCTAGGGCTTTTCGATCTTCCCTCTTTCAATGACACTTCTCCTCTTGTACCCCCTTTTCAAGTATCTAGGAATTCTTGTTTTTTACCTTTTCCATTTATCAAATCTTTTCTTCTTAGTTATTTGGTCTTGTTTGATAAAATTATAGGATATGAGAGTTGGAAAATACTTTATCCTCTCATTTTGTGGTTGAGGAAAGTAAGACCCAGAAAAAATGAAGTAACTTGTCCAAAATCACAAAGCAAGAAATAGGGACAGGACAGATCTAAGGACAGAGGTCTCCTGACTTCTAGGCCAAGGTATCTTCTCTTCCACCAGTTCTCAATATTTAAATGGCTCAAATCATATTTTAAAGATGCTGAAGCATTAGCTTCATTGGCATATTGTAGGCATTTAATAAACATTTATTAACTCATTGCCTGAAGCAGACCTATGCTGTAATCTTGACTATATGGAAACTATTGAAATATTTTAGATCCAGAAGTCTCATAGCTGAAGATTACTTTGGTCTTATGACAAAAGAGTTAAATGGATAGACTCAAAAAGACACTGGTCAAAAAGATCTCAAATAATGAGCTAGACTGGGTGTCACCCTGAGAAGCTGACAATACAGTATAAACATAAAACTGAGACAAATATTATTATGTTTTTAGCACTAAATCTCTTCATTCTTGAGTTTTCTAAGATATTGCTTCTGAATATAAACCTTTAATATCAATTGAAAATAAAGCACAGAATGTTGCTGATTTTAAGATGTCACTAATTAGGATGCTCCTTGAAAGAAGAACATAGTCATTTTATGCCTATTGAATTTTATTTACCTAGTGAATCTATTCAATGCATTATCTCAATTGTTTATCTCTAATTATGATAATAGAAGCTTTATTTCTCCTTATGGAAATTCCCGGGTCTAACCAACTGATAGAAAGTTGTTTGGTGTTTTGTTGGGGGTTTTTTGGTGGGGGGCGGTACATTGGGGCAGAGAGAGCCAATAAAGAAGTCTTTTCCAGCATTTCTTGATATTAGAGATAAGGAGAACCCGATAACTCTCTAGTAGAATATACAAAATGTTCACCTATTTAAGGATCAGAGATTTAGGGATGGAAAGGGATCTTCAAGACCAATCAGTCCAATTCTATCCTTTTTATAGTTGGGGAAATTTATATAAAGAGAACTTGCTAAAAGTCACACAGCTGGTAACTGTCTAAGGCAGTATATGAACCCAGCTATTCTGAGGCCAAACCAGAAGCCTAACCATTGTATCATGGTGCATTTTAATTTGTCCTTTTCTCTTCCAGTTCCATTATCTTTTAGTTTTGATTACCTGTCCTAGTAACTTATAATTATCTTTGGTTTTCCCAGTTATTTAGAATTTCCTTAAGAGTAGTGACTGTTTTCAGTATTTTATTTACATCCCAAAATCTGGCACATGACTTCAGGTTGATATTTAAATTTTCTATCCTGTCAACCTCTTATTGCCTTTGGACTTCGGAGAAATTGGGTGTTCTAGAATTTTTATTGTTTACCTATTTCTCTTTTAAAGATATAAAAAAAAAATTTTTTTTGGTACTACTTACTTAAAGGTCATCAGACAAGTTATAGCCTTGACTGAAATCTCTCTTTGCACAGTCATAGCTTTATAAATATATGTAGATAAATAGTTACAGCTTAAGATCAAACATTGGGTAAAGTACACAGTGGGGAAAAACCAATTGCAGGAAAGTGTGTGTACCAGTTTAGCTGCCTATTCCCAAGACTAATTAGCTTAAGTTAGGGCTTCTGCCTTGATTATTGCCCTAAGGGGAATGAATGGCTTCCTGATGGAAAATGTAAGACTTATGAAATATAAACAGGTACTTCAAATATACTTTCATGCGCTAAAAGCCTTGATCAAGGAAAATAAACTAACTTAAATTTGTCAGGCTTTAATTTAGGGAAAAGTAGGTTTTGGACAGTTGCTACTATAACTGGCTGGCATAATAAAGCATGGAATTTATAATAATTTAACTTCTCTTAGCCTCAGTTACCTAATCTGTAAAATGAGACATTTAGAATAGATCATTTCTAAATTGTCTTCCAGGTCTGACATTTTGTGCTAATTGTTCTTCCCTCCCTGTATAAATGTCGGTAGTATTTGGTCTTCAGTTATGTTGCCTATGTAGAATTGTGGTAGAGGGGAAGGGAATGGAGATACCTCTTCCAAAAAACTCTAATTCTGGAATTATATATATTAAATTCACATTCCTCTCTCCTTTGGAGGGGATCAGGTGCTTCTTGAACACTCTGGCTTACTATATCACTCTCCCAGATCATAGTTCTGAGAGGGGGAATCTCTTAAAGTCTAAATGGTACATATCTAGAATCGCCCTCAGAAGGGAGTCACAGAGACACCTTTATAGAAAGGTATTCAGTGTACAAAATATTAGAGGTACGGGACAGCTATTTATTTCAGCGAGAAAAACTCCCTCTAGTACTAATAGAGGTTTGTACCCACTCCACAGATTGTAGTCTTAGTTGCTTGAAACAGGTTGGTAACTTAACCAGTGTTACACAGACAAAATATGTCTGAAGAAGGGCTTAATTCCAGTTCTTTTTGGCTTTGAAGCCAGTTTTCTATTCACTACTAGATTCTGCTATTCTTAGACTTTACTATGAAATACAATAATTACATTATTTCTGAGTTTGTGTCTGATCCACCAAAAGGTTTTTAGATTTTATCAGGGAAATGTCTGTGTCATATCTAACCTCTTCAACTCTTCCAATACCTAGCACATTTTTGTTTACCAAAAAAGTACTTAATAAATGTTAGAACAAAATGGATGAATCCCTAACCTAATGCTTTATTGATTGAAGCAGGAAAGGTAATTTTTCCCCTCTATTAGTTTAGTCATGAAGCTTCTTAGCATAATATGCTATGTCATGCAGAAAACTCCAAAAAGAATACAATTTATATTTAACCAAATATTACAGAAATGTACATTTTCCAAAAGCAGGCTTAATATCGTCCTAGACTTTTTGTTTCCTTCTGTCAAATCTTATTACTTTTTTAAAAATGTGGGCAAAGCAGAATCTTGACTGTTACCTGAAATAGATTTCTAATATGAATGACTTCTGTGAGGGAGCATGATGTTGGAATCAATGAAGCAAAAACATGGGACTTCATCAAGTGCTAAGCACTATACTAATGGCAATAATAAGGTATGATGAAATGGACATGAACTTTCCTAGAATTAGTTTAATTCTCCTAGTTTAATAGTAAACAAGCCTAAGCTAGGATCAGAAAATGTTGTGTGGATCTACCTGTATTTCTATCTTCTCTGTTCCAACCACCACCCTCAACAGTTTAATATTTATTTAACTCCTCCAGGTAGCTCCAGATTTTTTCTGTGGCTTACTAGATTAGACCTTCACAGGACATAGAAATGAATGAGACATAGATGATGATTTATTCTAGATTGCTTGTTTTAATTATAATGACAACAGTGCAGGGAAGAATTCTGTGACTTGAACAAAGTGATAGAGATAGTAGCCAAACCTAAGGCTAGAATCCAGGTTTGTTTGACTTATAGCCTGGGGCCCTTTCTAGCACTGGAAACCTTCTAGATTTAAAACAAGATTACATCTGAATTATAGCTTTCACTTGCCTGTTTTTTGTAGTTGTTGTTTTTTTTTTTTTTACCTACTCAGGTTTAGCCTGATTTCCATTTGTGAATGGATGAATATTCACTTAATTGTGTGATTTATTTTTTTCTGAACCCCTAACTGCCTTATCTATGTTTTAACCTAGACCATCAATCTTAAAGTTTACTCCTTTCTTCTGGCTCTCATACTCAGCTAGGGTTACCAATGTTTTTCAAACTAAAGGACTTGCATTTTATCTGAGGTTTCTGCAGCTTAAGGTCTTGTGTTAGGCAAAGTGTTCCTCATCTGTTTATTTAATGAGATCAGATTGTTTTTGAGTAGAAAATGCCTTTAGAGATCATCTTGTCTAAACTCCTTATTATCTATATCTATATCTATATCTATATCTGTATATATGTATATATGAAAACTGAGTTCCAGAGAGGGGAAAAGGCTTGCCTAAGGTCACAAATTAAGTGGCATTAAAGAATTATGAGTACCTCTGGATAATGAATTAGCTATGCTGTGTGATAAAATGAAGGATAGGGCAGCTAAATCAAGAAGAAAATTTAAAAAATGGGCAATTGGTAGGTACTGGCATATTCTGCCTGGCATTGTTAATCATTTCTACAAAATCACAATGTTAAGAAAAACAACATTGGGGAATAGTTCCATGAATAAATTATATATGTGTTGTAAAAGATTATTTTTATCCTTTAAAATATTATTTTTATTAGTCTGATGTTTGCTCAATAACTCAGTCTCATATCTTGCTCTCATCCCCCAATCCAAAAACAAACATCCCACTAAACATAATGGAAGCAAATTTCAAAGAATTGGCTTAGGAAAAACATTGAATTATTAAAAATACAATTCTGTCTCCAGTTAGCTTCCATTTTGCCACACACCCAAGTCTTTTAAATCTGTCACAAAGCCATTGAATGCAGGGAACATACCAGCATAATACTACTGATTATCTTCATTCCTTAATGTAGTTTTGATTTTAGTAGACTCATTTATTAAGCTTATGTTAGCAAAGAGGCTATTTTAGTTATTGCATTGATGCCAGAAGCAAGAAATTAAAGGCTTGTGAGATGCATTGTACTTTAATGAATTGTCATCAGTTATAAAGTCCTAAATTCAGAAGTTCCACTCCTACTGGAAGTGTGACTCTCCCAAGTCATAGTCAATTGAGACTATAGATTGATGAACAGTTGCAGATCTGCATTGGTAAGAAAAAATTCCCTATGCCTGCAAAATCATAGATTTAAACCAAAACGAAAAATAATTTTATATATCAGGTTATGTAATCAAAATTCATTTATCATTCATTATTTGTATTGTTTTCTCCAAAAGATTCTCATTGGTTTTCTTCATTTTTCTTCATATATGGACATACATATCTCTTAATGTAAAAAAAATCTAGGAATGGTGATAAATAATAGTAATGAGTATTACCTCCAAAAATTCTCCACCATTATTTTTGATTCTTTAATAAGTTAAAGTGAACCTATGTGTAGAGCTTATAGTCCCATCCCTCTGTGTCATGTGCCACCAGATTGAAAACTAAAGGATTTGTGTCTTGTACAAACTATGAAAACTATGGGATTTATTCTGAAAGTTGTTAAAGCCAACTAGTCAAGGGGCTTTTTACTTGGAAATAAAGAGCACTAAATATATTGCAGCAAAATGTTCTAGGACTAGCCTACAAAAGAAAATTCTCTCCTATGGCCTTTCTGTTGTTATTGTTGTTTAGCAACAAAGGACACTTTTGTTATCTAGGGAGATTATCCTTAATAAATTAAAAAAGGGTCTTGATTTTTTCTTTGGGGCTGGGGAAGAAGAGGGAAGGATTTAAAATGTATGAACCAATAGTCATCACATTTATTAAACACCTATTGTGTACAAAGAGGATATTCAGTCTATATAATGCTGGGTTTGGACAACATGGGATTGGTGGAAGAGGGTGATGGGAATGGTACCAATTGTTATTTAGACAAGAAAAAGCATCAACTATCAAGGTTGCTTTAAGGGTTGTTAAAAACTAAAAACTCCGAATTCTGACTATGTGACTACAGACCTATTTTCATACCTTTTTGAGAGCACCATTTCCAGTTATCTTAAATCAGTTGGAAATAAATATAGCCAAGGTATAGTTGTATTTTCTTTTTTCAGTGCATTTTAGAAGCAATTCAAATATGGAATACTATTTTGTGTTTGGGGTTTTCAGTGGGATGTTTTGATCTTAATGAGCTTCTCCTAAATGGATGACCTGCAGGCCTACGCTGGTTGTTTGATGAATGACAAAGATGGTTACTTTTTTTTAATGATCATTTTTAGCTATTATAAGACACACTGCTATTTGAGTGATTAAGTTTCCTAATATTAAGGAATTTGTTTTCTCAGGGGAATAGCATGAATTTCTCGTTTCATATGCAAGATCTCAGAGCCTAAAGATGTAGTCCTGTGGCAAAAAAAAATGTTGCCAAAAAAATAATAAAACTAAAGCCTGTCTATGGAACTAAAACAGTTGACAAAGGTAGGAAGTGTAAGACTCATTCCCATATGTTGCGTTTATTCTGTAGCCTACAACATTGAATTAATTGGAATTTTAAACGCTCTATCCATAGAGCTGTAAAAGAATTTTTTGAAGACTGAAAGATAAATTTGCTAATATTTTTCAGACTTTTTAATAAATGTCAAGTAAAAGAGCATTAAGTTGATTATTCTCAAATGTTAAAAGTGGAGATTTGCTTCTGACTACATATTTTCTATCCATCTCAGATTTCATGCCTTAGGGTCAGTTTTTATTCTTAATTTTTAACAAATTGAAATGTCATTCTTTTTAATTCTTTGAACATGGTAAATATGGAACAACTACCACATGAACTTAATCTTGCTCAGTCCAAAGCTAAATAGAGCAGAAATGGTATCAAGATGTGATGTAATTGGAAAAACTATTTGAAAATCATTCAAAGCACCTATTATCTTACTATCCCTGGATATTCCAAATAAAAATATTGAATGAACTTTGCCCAATTTTAAGTTAAATTTTGGTTTCTTTAGGGAAGGTAGATTTCTTCTTTAAGATTATATCCTCTCTAAGAGAAAAGATTGCTCTCTGTAGTGAGCAGGAAATTACATGTTCTGGTTAATAGGAAATCATTATAAATATCAGGTTTTGTAACCTTCCTTTATTCAAGTCAGTGGCCCCAATTTTTCTGGTATGAGATGTGTATGTTGGAAATGGGGAGAAAGAAGAAGAAGCAAGACAAAGGACAGTGGGGCTGCTTCTAGTCAAAAATTGCCTTCTTAGGACATTAATTAATTAAAGATTTATTAGCTAACACATTCCTCCTTTGAAAATTCAAAAATCCCCTAGGAATGCCCTACTCCAGGTTTGGTGCTTAAAAAAAAACTTATTTAAAGTCTTTCAAACTAATTGTAGCACTTAGTAAAGTAAATGTGGCTTGATAATAATAATGATTTAGCAGAAATCAGAATGAATTAACATTTTGATTCTGGAGGAAGAGAAGAGAGACTGATGCCTTTGGATTATAAGGTACTTGGGAAGGGATAAAATAATTCTGATTCTGGAGGAAGAGAGACTGATGACTTTGGATTATGAGATATTTGGGAAAGGATAACCAGGGTAAGAATACTATTGCCCTTGTTTATTGTGGCGAACATAAGGGCACCAATTCCTGTGGCAAGGAAGGAAGAAGGTAGTTTCTAGAAGTAGAAGAAAGGGAGTCAAAGAAAAAAATTACCCATTTTTGCTATCAATCTAGGGACATGGAGGTTTGCAACTTACATGTATTGCCATAGAACAACATCATAAATATCTCAAAAACTCCAAGTTGGAAAGAACCAAAGAAGAAATACAGTTCAAACTGCACGTATAGCACAACTATACCTTTGACCTATAGTAGGTGAGTCAAATCAACATCTGAACATATGTGGAATCCTAACTTTCAGAGTACTAGAATAGGAGGAAATAGAACATTGTTTCACCTTTTTAAAAAATTATTTAGAAGGCACATAATGCTTGTTAGTTAGCTTTATATTGGACAACTTAGCATAAAGTAGCTCAGGAGGGGAAGAAATATTTAATCTTTCTGATGGATGAACAATAATCCTGACTTGACTGCCAACTGGCTGTGTGACTCACTAAAAAAATTATCTATCAATCAGTTTGCCAGGTAAATAGTAAGTACTATATTAGTTGTTAAGGGCCTAATATGTCAGACACTGTGCTAAGTGCATCAGATAACAAAAAAAGATGCAAGAGATAGTCCTTGCTCACAAATAGTTTACAATCTAAAGGAGGAGACAACATACCAACAATTAAATACAAACAAGCTATATACAGGATAAATAGGAAATAATTTTCAGAGGGAAGACATTAGAATTAAGAGGAGTTGGGAAAGGGTTCCTGTAGAAGACAGGATTTTAGATGAAACTTTAAAGGAAACAAGGAAAGCTATTAGAGGAGATGAAGAAGGAGAGTATAACAGGCATGGGTGCAGCTAGAGAAGATGATCTTTTAATAAGATGTTTGACCTCATATGATGGAGTTGGGGCTTGAATCCAGATTTTTCTAACTAACTACATCTTTCTAGCTCTCTAGCTACTGCAACACCTCATTTGTTTAGGGATAATTTGTTTTAGAATTCACTTGGACTCAACCTGCTAAATAAAATGGAACTTCTGAGATCGGCTTGAATTTTTTTTCAATCATCAAGCTCTAAATTTTGGACACTTTCTCTCCCAAGCATTGCCATCTCCTTATACTAGGAGAGGAAAAAGAAGACTTTTTTACATAGGTCTAAAAGATAAGCAAGACTACATCCCCCTCAGGATTTGTCTTCTAACATCTCTGTTTCCTAGGGAAGGATTATCCCTAAGAACCCATTCAGCTGAACCTCTTTTACATGCCCTAATTTTGGACCCTAGTGACATTTTAGAATATGATTTATTCCCCCAAAGCTTTGTCCCAGGAAACTTATCCTAGTACCATGGGACACATCAAGCAAAATTCTCCTATTTGGTTTGTATTCTCTTCTTACATAAGTTGTTTTTAACCTTTGTCTGTGCATTAAATTCCATGCAGCTTAATGGTCTTGCTTTGAAAATGAAGGAATTGAGCTCAATATTTGGTCTTATCAAAAAGCAGCATGAATATTACTTTGATAAAGAGGTCCCTAAGGGGCAGCCAGGTATCACAGTGGCTAGAGTCCAAGGCCTAGAGTCAGACTTAAATCTGGCCTCAGATACTTCCTAGCTGTATGACCCTGGGCAAATTCTTTAATCCCAATTGCCTTGCCTGTATCATTTTTCTGTCTTAGAATTGATACTAAGATAGAAGGTAAGTATTTTAAAATAAAATAGAAAAGTAAAAATAAAGAGGCCAATGTAGTACTTTATATATTTAATGGTGTAATTGAAGGTTGATGGTAGCATATTTTTACTTTCAAATGCTATTATGCTATTGTGGAGAAATATTTTAGCGGCAAATTTTTTTGGTTAAAAAAGGACTTTTCTGAATCATGACCATTTTAACAGGATCAGGTGTTTATATTATGTAAGATAGAGCCAATGAAAGTGTTAAGAACTATCCTGCCTAGTCATCCAAAACATTATTATAATTTAACTACAGTTTCCTAATTAGCATCTAGCTGTTTGAATGGGAGGCAGAGGAAAGCACTACCGATAGTCCACCCTTTCCCCACCTGGCTCCATCCAAAATAGCAAATACCAGGAAAGAAATCCCAGGCAGGAGCACTATACCTGGATTAAGGAAATATCTTTCTGTTTATTTATAGGTCAAGAACTCTGATTTAAAACTATCTAGTCTTTGAAAAGGGTAATCACTTCACTGTTATGATTGGTCTTCAGAAATTGGTTTCAAACAATTATTGCATTTAATAAGCACCTATTATGCACAAGTTATAAAGAATAAGTCAAAGAGATGACAAAGTCATATTGCATGTTTGAAAAAAAAGATACATGCAAGTGAAGAAATCCATCAGTTAAAAGAAGGTAGTCATGATGAGGACATTTCAGTGAAGTTAAAAAAAAGCAATAATATTTTGGTGGATGTATACTACAGACTATCCAAAACAAAGGAGAAAATATGGAAAGTGGCATGATTTAACCATGATAATGGTATCTGTCAGAGTACTCTCCCTGCTCAAAACAGAGCCAGTTAGATTCTTTCTGTGTCTTAAGAGTGATTTTATTCTTTAAAAGATTTCTAATGAATCAGGTTCTGTCTAATAAAAGAGAACTAGTTGCTAAATGAGAAATTATAGAAAAGTTACAGTACAATATAGCAAAGATTTATCAAACACCTGCTGAGTACAGAGCTCTAAAGGAAATTACTGTTCCATCTCTGAGCTTGTGATCAATGGGCAAGCAAGAGGAAACTGCTTGTTTAGCTTAATGCTAGCTATAGATTTGGGGAGGGTAGACTTCAGAATCTGAGAGAAAAGGATAGGTTAGATCTAGGGGAACTAGGCCTCCAAGGGATTAGATGCTATTCCAAATATTGTCAAAAATTTACAGAGGACAAAAAGGACACTGTGGATACACAGGGAATCTGTCAATCAATGGGATTTTAAAAAACAAATATAAAGAAAATGGAAAAATAGTGGAAGATGAAAACTAGAATATGATCCTGCTCAGAAAAAAAGGAGTCTCAGCTTTGAAGCTTAGAATTAATTTATGATAACAGTAAAAGCGAAAGAGAGAGAGAGAGAGAGAGAGAGAGAGAGAGAGAGAGAGAGAGAGAGAGAGAGAGAGAGAGACTGACTATTTTTGTCTATGCTTGAAACTGGAGAAAGATCAAAGAACACAGTAAATTGCTATTTGGTTATAGATGGTACAATGATAAATATAATGGAAAGATGTCAGAATTATTTCCTGCCACCTCTGACAAGGAAAATGCACGTAAAAGCATTTATTAAGTATTTGATATGTTCAAAGCAATATACTTATCATCAAGGATGAAAGTAGAAAAATGAGTCAGTCCCTGCTTTCAAGTAGGTCACATTCTAATAAGAAGAGACAACAAAATAATACATGGACTGGTAATAACAAAACAAAAATCATAATGTTTTGTATTTGAAGTTAAAATGAAGAGCACTTAGCTGACCTCAATGGGTTCAAATCACCTTTTCTGGTTTAATGATAACCCAATGTAATGAAAAACTTGTAAATGAGTGGAAAAGTTGTAAGAGTTGTCCCAAGTGGAATTGGATTGTAAGTTTCTAAACAAAGATGATCATTGGCCAAAAATGACATAATAGAAATGTTCTTATCATTAAAGAACCTAGTGATGACTTCTGAAGGCACTTGCAACTCTTGAGATTCTGCAAAGGACTTCTAAAATAGCCATTATATTAAAATCTATTGGCAAATATACAAAATCTAAAGATAATAGTTTGGATTAATAGTTTATTTACTACATGTAGAAAGTACTGAAAGATTATTGTTCATTTTAAAATTAATAGATAACATAAAATTCAAAGAACCAACAAGACCCACAGAGAAAGAAAGATGAATACAGCTAAAATTATTCATACTAAACAAAAATATAATCCATAATTTATAGAATTATTTCTACATGTATATACATCTATGTTTACTTCTGTTTCTTGTGCCCATGTCTTATCATTGGAATGGTATAATGGATAGAGAGCCAGCAAAACCTGAGTTCGAGCCCAACTTATGACATACACCATTTGATATATGACCCTGGATAAGTTACCTAACCTCTTAGAAGCTCCAAGGAACTCACCAAAGCTATTCTCTGCAGAACAACATCACACTTTAAAGGCTAGGAAGGATCTCAAAAAAGCCATTTTGATCAACCTTCTCATTTTACAGATGAGAAAGCCAATGCACAGGGAGGTTAGATTTGTCCAAGGTCTCACCAGCAGTAACACAGCAGAGGTATACTTTGAAATGGCTCCTTTGATTCCAAAAACTGTTATTTCCACTAGAGTATGCTGTTTCCTTATTGGTATAGGGAGATTCTGGGCTGGGAGTTCCCTAGATAAGTGAAATCACAAATCCAATTTCTTTTTAAAGTATATGTGTATACACACATATGTAAATACATGCATGTATATATGTATATATAGTTACTTTTTATCTTCTACTATCATGAAAATTTAAGCAAGAAAAAATTTCATAGCTCAGAGGAAAAATTTTGTCATTTAGAGTTGTTATATATTGGAGAAACTCCTAAGGGGAGAATGTAGAATCTACTTTCCTGAAATCCTTTACCCACTGGCTAATCATTGGCCTAAGAATCTGAATATATTCTAATTTTAGGATAGAGAAAAGAGTTAGAAGAAATTGGATTCAAATCTCCCTATAGCTTTATATATGAAATATTTAATATTTGAATTAATTTTAGGGATATCAAAAGAGTATTTTAAGGAAGATTTTTTAAACATTGTAATGGATTACATCCCTTAAAATCTGTCACAAAGGAAATTAGTTCAATTACATAACTGTAACAAAGGAAATTATGATTTGAAGATTGAATTATGACCTAAGCTTGGTAATCATCATGGTTACATAAGGTTATATTTATGAAACATATATTTCCAGCATCTTCACTATGTCAAGTACAGACAAATATAGAATGGTAAAACAGTTGGAGAGAAGTGTAGTTTCACAGTTTGGAAAGTCTGGAAAAATGATGGCCTACATAGCCTTGAAAAATCTTTCATTTATCTTCATTGAAAAATAATCCCCAATAAATGTCTTCATTGAAAATAAATCTCTGGGTGTATATGGGCAGCCTGATTCTATCCTAATCAGTGTTTTGTTGCATACTTCTTGTATCTTTTTTTGGTATCATAATGTCAAAATAAGCCATATTTCTTTTTTTTTTAAGGAAAAGAACTGCCTTTCTAAATAAAGTTTCTAATTTCTTTCATCTTTTTTTTACCCATACAAACATAGAATTTGAACTTGTCTTTTAAAAAGCCTAAATAGAAATAAAAATAAATAAGAGGCCTAGATAAAAATCTACTCTACTATTGCCTACCTTTTATTTTCTCTTTAGGACTATGTTTCATTTTTATAATATGCAGGACAGTAGGTCATATTTATAGAATACTTTAAGGTGACAAAGTAGTCTTATTTACGTTACCTGTTTTGATCCATTTAATAACCCCAGAAAGTGTATAAATCCTAGCTGATATTATAGATGGGGAAACTGAAACTAAGAGTAAGTGACTTGCCCAACGTGACATGATAGTAAATGATTCTGTAGGACTTGGGCTCCAAACCATATCTTCCAACTCCATGTTAGTTCTCTTCCTGCTAATGTACACATAGAATCATGAGACAGAACCTGAAGGTCTTCTACTATAGATCCTTTGATTTACAGAGGAGGAAACTCAGACCCAAAGAGATTAAGTAATTTGCCTTTACTCATAAAAAAGCAGAAGAGTTCATCAAAAACTTCATCATCCAAATCTAGAATTCATTCCACTATGCCACCTGTAATTGGATTTGTCACTCTGTTGTGTAAATTTTTCACAAATAAAGAATGTAAAAGAACAAAAGGGATTCCCCTATTAGTAAAATATGTGAAGTTTAGCATGTGGATATTAGAGATATCTTCTGGGGAAGGGGCTTCCTGATTCTTGAAATCAGAATGTAAGAGCCCTTAGGCTTTGATGTAGTACATCCTTTATCCAAAGCATGAATATCATCTTTAATTTCCTGGCCAAGTATTCGTTTTTTTAAAATGATGAATTTTATTTATTTTATTTTCAAAAATAATTATTTAGTTTGTCCTTGGAAACTGCCAGTAATAGAAAAGTGACTACAAATTTGTAGATGATACAAAGATATGGGAAAGATAACTAAAGTATGGGATGATATAGTCAGGCACTTGGGTGGTATAGTAGATATACAATGCTGGGACTGGAGTCAGGAACCGGAGTCCAGATCCAACCTCAAATATTTATTAGCTCATTGCCTCAGTTTCTTCAACTAAACAATGGGGATAATAATGGTACCTACCACAAGGGTTTGTTGCAAAGATCAATTGAGATAATATATCTAAAACAATTAGCATGATATCCAGCACATAGTAAGCACTTAATAAATGTTTGAACAAGGATTTTTCCCTTTTCTCCTTTCCCTTGTCTCTGCTCAAGTGAATATTAAAATCAATCCTTAGGCAGGGGCAGCTGGGTAGCTCAGTGGATTGAGAGCCAGGCCTAGAGACAGGAGGTCCTGGGTTCAAATCCGGCCTCAGACACTTCCCAGCTGTGTGACCCTGGGCAAGTCACTTGACCCCCATTGCCTACCCTTACCAATCTTCCACCTATAAGTCAATACACAGAAGTTAAGGGTTTAAAATTTTAAAAAAAAAACACAATCCCTAGGAACAAGACAGAAGACAACAACAAAAGATTTGACGTCTCCACCAAAGTTATATCAACCATGGTCCCCTCCCCTTCGGTTTTCTCCTCTGTAAAATGGGGTTAATAATAGTACCTTCTTTCCAGGGTTGCTGTGACAGTAAGATGAGATATTGATAAAGTGTTTTGCTAACCTTAAGGTGCTATGTAAATATTAGCTTTTATTATTATTAAGCATCAGAAAAAGGTCTCTGGTAGTCTAAAGTGTTGGACTTAATTGAATAAGATGAAATTTAACAGGGATAAATCTGAAGTTTTATTTTTTTTATTTTTTAGAAAAAAATTTTCCATGCTTCCATGATTCACGTTCTTACTCTCTCCCCCTCCAAACCGCCCCACGCTCAGTAGCTGACGCACATTTCCACTGGTTTCTGCGTGTGTCATCGATCAAGACCTATTTTCATATTATTGATAGTGGTACTAGGGTGGTCGTTTAGAGTTTACTTCCCAAATCATGTCTGCATCAACCCATTTGTTCAAGCAGTTGTTTTTCTTCTGTGTTTCCACTCCTGTATTTCTTCCTCTGAATGTGGCTAGCGTTCTTTTCCATAAATCCCTCAGAATTGTCCTGGGTCATTGCTTTGCTACAAGTACAGAAGTCCATTACATTTGATTTTACCACAGTTTATCAGTCTCTGTGTACAATGTTCTCCTGGTTCTTCTCCTTTCATTCTACATCAGTTCCTGGAGGTCATTCCAGTTCACATGGAATTCCTCCAGTTCATTATTCCTTTGAGCACAATAGTATTCCATCACCAATAGATACCACAGTTTGTTCAGCCATTCCCCAATTGACAGGCATACCCTCATTTTCCAGTTTTTTGCCACCACAAAAAGCACAGCTATAAATATTTTTGTACATGTCTTTTTATCTATGATCTCTTTGTGGTACAAACCCAGCAATAGTTTGGCTGGGTCAAAGGGCAGGCAGTCTTTTATCGCTCTTTGGGCATAGTTCCAAATTGCTGTCAGGAATGGTTGGATCTTATTCACAACTCCACCAGCAATTTTCAAAATTGGGACATAAATCTCAAGTTTTAAATGGGTTCAAGAAATAAACTTCAGAAATACAATATGAAAAAGACATGGCTAGATAGTCTTTTTTTTTTAATTTTGCTATCTTATTTTTTTATTTAGATTTAAATATTTTTAACATTTTTTTAAAATTTTGAGTTCATTGTCTTCCTCTCTTTCTCCCTTCCCCCCTCATTGAGAAGGTAAGCAGTTTGTTGTAGGTATTATTTATGCAGTCATTCCCATATTGGTCATATTGGGAAAGAAAACACAGACAAAAGAAAAGTAAATAAATAGTTCAATTTGCCTTCAGACTCCCATCAATTTTTTCACCAGAAATGGAAGTATATAGCATTTTTCATCATAAGTCTTTCAGAATTATCTTAGCTCTTTGTATGGTTGAGAATAGCTAAGTCATTCAGAGTTGATCACTGAATAGTATTGCTTTTGCTATGTACAATATTTTCCTGGTTCTGCTCACTTTACTCTGAATCAGTTCTAAGTCTTTCCAGGTTTTTCTGAAACCATCCAATTCATCATTTCTTATATCATAGTAGTATTCCATCATAATCCCATACCATAACTTTTTCAGCCATTCCTCAGTTGATGAGCATTTCCTCAATTTCCAATTCTTTACCACCACTAAGAGAGCTGCTAGGAAGATCTTTTGTTTATATAGGCATTTAAAAAAAAGATCTCTTTTGGTTAAAGACCTGATAATCATAGATAGATGACTTTAAAAGCTCTGAGTTTTTAATGAACTTATAAGCTCAATGTTTAAAAGCAGAAAGAAGAAGAAGAAAAACATGATTAATCTACATCTAAATTATCTCCTTTGGAAAAAGGCCTATTTTTGGTTTGGTCATTTTTACATTTCAGTATTTTAAAGAAAGATGTTTAAGAAAATATAGACTGGAAGAAACCTTAGTGATCATCCATCCCAAAAACAACATGCAAGAGATTGTGGAAAGTCATGAATGCCAAAAACTAAGATGTTTGAGATTTTCCAGATATTATACTATCCCTAGATCTCTGTATCTACTCCTTTTTCCTGGAATTCCCTTGCCGTATCTGCCTACATGGTAAAATGATGGTCTCCTCTGATTCCAGCTCCCATTCCCCAGTCTTCCTAGTTGAAAATGATCTTATCTCTCTGGAATACTAAATTTACTTTGTGCTTCTGTGGTATATCTCAGGGGGCACAGTGGCTAGAATCCCGGACCCTGGAGTTAGGAAGACCTGAATTCAAATCCAGCTTCAGACACTTACTAGCTGTCTGATCCTCGGTAAATAACTTAACCTCCAACTACCTTAGCTTTCTCATCTGTAAAATGAGGTTAATAATAACCCTTACATCCCAAGGTTGTTATGAGAATAAAATTAAATGATATTTGTAAAGTACTTTTTAAACCTTAAAGCACTATCTAAAAGCTGACTATTATTATGTATGTATTTATGTATTTATTTTATATGATAATTTAATAACTTATAATTTATTTTGTACTATAGCTAGGTTAAACAGTGAATAGAGTACCTGTCCTGTAGTCAGGAATATTCATCTTCTTCAGTTCAAATCTGACCTCAAACAATTACTAACTGTATGACCCTTGGCAAGTCATTTTTAACCCTGTGAGCCTTAATTTCCTCATCTTTAAAATGAGCTGGAAAAGGCAATGGCAAACTGCTCCAATATCTTGGCCAAGAAAACTCCAAATGGAGTTCTAAGAGTCAGACACAATTGAAAAATGACTGTACTAAATAGTTACTTGTTTACATTATTGTCTCTACTACTGGATTCAAAAATTTTTGAAGGCAAAGTTTAATTATAATAATAGCTAATATTTATATAGAGCTTTCCATGTTCCAGGCATTCTGCTAAGCACATTAGAACTATTATCTCATTTGAGCCTCACAACAACCCTGGGAGATAGACGCTATTGCTATCCCTATTTGACAGATAAGGAAACTGAGGTAAACAGTCATTAACTCTATCCACTGGCCACGAAGCTGGAGATTACTAAATCTTGTTTTTTTTCTATTACTTAAGAATGATACCGAATATAATAATGAAGAATGCAATGATAATATTTTAATGATGAAAAATGTAATAATGCTTGACCCTTCATGTACATACATACATAGATATCTAATCAATTTCTTAGAATTCTATGCCTAAAGTATATCCGATCAGATGAATTAGAGTAATAAAATACTTCTGAGAGAAAAATAAAAACTTCTCCCTAGGTTTTTGTTTCTTGTTAAGATTCCTTCTTATTGACTAGATCAGCATTCAGAGGCTGTTCCTTTTTTCCATTACCCATTCAAAGAGGAAACATCATCCTGGTACAAATTGCCCCCCCAAAAGCTTCTTCAGTATTGTCCCCTTAGGCAGGATTCTGGGGAAGGTACTTGAGAAAATAATGTCCTTGGAGATAAATGAGTGGTACTGTAGCCTCTGGCTAAGGAACAAAGCCAGCATTTCAGCTCTTTATCCTGGGGCTACTTAAAGTCCCAGGATTTGTCTAGTGGTTGAAGTACTGTTCAATAAGGAGGTCTCAAAATCTTTGGCCTTTAGGGATCATCCCTTTTCTAGGCCTACAAGTCATATAATTATGAAATTCTAAGAGGGGATGCCATATAGTTGAAATGATAATTTCATGTTGTATCTGTAAATGCTATGGAACAGAAATATGGTCATTAATGGTCCAAGAAGTGGGAAGAACATAGAACTAGAAAGCACATTTCTGCTTTGGCTCTTCTAAGTGTTCATTTGCCATTTTCCTTCCTGAAAAGGTGAGAATTTTCAGTAGGAATAGTGGCCATTTCCACTTCAAAAGCGATGAAAGTAAAGGAAGAACAACTATGGTGGGGAGGTCAGCATTTATTCCAGGGTACCAACATTTTGAGGGAAAAGTCATTTAAAATCATGATTTTAAACTTTTTGTGATTTTAAAAAAGTTTCATTATACTTGGATAGAACTTTCACTTTAGGGACAGATGGGAAGCAGTTAGTGAAGATCATTAAACTAGTGAGATATTGTTTCTTCCAGGTACCAGGTAAGGTTTTCCCCACCTCCATCTTTGTAAGTGGCAGATCCCTCAGAAGGAGCATCTTGATGCTCTCCCTCAGTGAGGGTTGGTATCCCCAGGGTCTCTCTCTGCCCTCCCACAGCCCATGGAGCTATTATATTCCAGAATCTCATCTCTTGTAAAACTGCTGTCACACCTTAGGCAAGTCATTTCCCTTCTGCCCTGCTTCAGTTTTTTCAACAGCAAAATGAAATAATAATAATAATATTTAGCAGGGTTGTTGTAAGGATCAAGTGATATATTTATAAAGTGCGTAGCCCAGTGCCTGACACATGATTGATGCTTAATAAATTTTTATTTCCTTCCTTCATGTAAAAACAACAACAACAACAAAACTGGTATGACCACTCTGCCCTCATGGTTGATTTGAGGATGCATTGGTGCATATTTAACACAGGCCTTTTTTGTGCTATTTGGCCTGAAGAACATAGTTGTTAATTATGGCTTCCTCAGAGAATGCAGGGGGATGACCCAGCTGCTTCTTATAGGAGAAGTGATTGATTTAATTTCCCAGGTAAGGGAAAATAAGAACTTACTACTCAACATGGTCTACAAATGAATCATAGTTCCATGGAGTGACAAGAATGCTGGAATCTGAGGGCAGAGTACCTGCTAAAACCAGCTCCTCTCATTTATTAGCCATGTCCTTGGGCCTGAGTTTCCTCATCTGTGAAGTAAGCTCTTTTCCTGGGGGTGAAAGTTTAGATGATCAATTGTAAGAAGCATTATAGAGACAGTGGTATACAGACTAGCTGATTTCAGAGGCCCCTTACAGTTCTGATTTTCCTGTTCAGACCTACATATATACAGGAGGTGGCAACCTAGAAGAAAGCAGAATGGACTGGGGGTAGGTTCTAGAATCTGGAGTCTCAGCACCCATTGCAGCACCCTGTCTAGAAACTGACTGATAGAGCTAATTTGACTGTGCTTATTTATAAGGTTGAGGGAGTAATAGAATGTCATGGTGCCTTGAGTGAAGATGAAGGTGGAGAGTTCAGTCAGTTCATTCCCTACAGTATGAGCATTGTCTATAAGCCGAGAAACCATTTTCCTTAGAAGGCCAAAAAAAAAAAAATCATTCTAAAGGCTATATTCATCAAGCCACAGACTATCACGGAGAGTAGGAATTATATGTTTAACAGTAATGGGAAAATGATAGTGTACACCTTATAATGCATATCTTACAAAGCAGAAGTGAATGGAATATGACACTTTCCTTCATATTTATCAAAATTTGGTTCTTAAAAAGTGCAAAGAAACAAACACAATTGGATTTTTAAAAATCTTTTTGTTGGAAACTGAAAGCTTGATGTTTGTTTCCTGCAAAATTGTCTTCCGTTTCAATTGGTCTTCCAAAGGAGCGTCTGTCATCTGTGATCACAGGCACGCTTAATTTCAGTCATGTGTGAAAGTGGAGATTCACAACAGGGAGGGCACTGACATTTCATGGCACCCAGTTTAAACAGTAAAGCAGCTTTGCTGAGTTATTTGTGACCACATTACTGCCAAGAAGGGGGAAAACAGTTGTTACATCAAATCACAGAAAAATCAGAATCATTTGCTCAACTTAAGCCTTATCTCAGATTACTCTCCTTCACCAGGGACTGTTTTCTGGCCAAACTGGATTACTCACTTCCTAGAATTCTCATCTTCCTTTCTCCCAGATCACCTTCCCTTCCTGATGTTTCCACCCCAACCCCTAAAACTCATTGCTGTCCTCCTTCTTGTTCCCTAATTCCATCCTCCTTCTTGTCCTGCCCTTCAGGACAACATGGCATAGTATATAGTGTGTTCTGAATTTACAAACAGAAAGGTATGAGTTCACACATTGCCTCAGACAGTTATTACATGGTCATCTTGGTCAAGGCCCTTATCCCCACTGAATCTCAGTTTTTTCATTTGCAAAAATTAAAGAGTTGAACTCTAGGGTCCCTATCAGCTCTAAATCTATGATCTGGATCCTAGGTTCAAATTCTACCTTTTTCACTACCTGTGTGACTTTGGACAATATTCTTAATCTCCCCTGGCCCTTAGTTTCTTCATCTTTAAAATGAGAAACCTGAGCTATACTGTCTTATTTCTCATTTCTCCTTCTTGCTCTAATTCCAGGACTTTCTTTAATCCCAAAGTTCTCCTGTGTGAAATCTTCCCTGATTCTCCTTCTAGAATTGATCTCTCCCTTTTTAAAATTTCTCCTTGAATATTGCCCAGATCTCTCTTTTGTACCTTTTGGAGCCCCAGTTTACTCATTTATAAAATGAAAAAAAATTAGTTTACATGACCTCTACTTCTGAGGTACCTTTTTATCTGTGTAAGTACCCTGAGTATACATGTGAATATCCAAGTTTCCATGTGGTCACCAGGGATGGTAACTATATTCCACAAAGTATGAGAAAGGGGGAAGTACATGTTATATATATTTCAATATCTCAAGAATCTATAATTTGTTTAACATGAGTACTTAATCAATCACCAAGTATTTATTAAGCACCAAATGCATGCCAGGTACCAAGCTAGGTATTCCCCTCACCATTACAATATGCAACCCTTCTATAACTTCAGGAGACCAAGGGTCTCTCTCTCTCTGAAAAAAAAAAAAGTCATTTTTTAAATAAAGTTGGTGTTAAGCCTTTCCTAACTTAACTGGGACACATTAAGACAATAGGTATACCTTCCACTGAGCTATATTAAGCCTTTTCAGCTTGATGGAATTGATAGACCTATGAAGTTAGGGACACTATTTTTTCCCATTTTACCAATGAGAAAATTGTTGTTAATGACTTGCCCAGGGTCAAACAATTAGAAAACTTGTGAGGCAGGATTTGAACTCAGATATTTCTGATCTCAGATCCAGCACCCTCTTCACTACTTAGCTACCTCTATTTGAAAGTCTAGTGTAAGAATCCAGGGTCATCTTCAAAATTCAATGAGGTTGGGGCACTGAGGTAGCACAGTGGAGAGAGCACCTGGCCAGAGTGCAATTGTAGCCTCAAGACACTCCCTACCCGTGTGACACTAGGCAAGTCATATAACGCCAATTGCATAGCCTTTGCCACTCATCTGTCTTACAACTGATGCTAAGCCTAAGGAGAAAGATTATTTCTCTTTAAAGATACAATGAGGCATCAGATTATGATTTTGTGCTGTTAGGGGCTTACTAACTGTTTTAGTTCAATAGATTCACAAACTCATCTTCATGGGTATATGAGATCTGAGTCTGTGTTCCTTTAGAAGAACTCCTTCCCTGGTTTAGAAGATGAGTAATTAGAGAAAGATTAAACACTCTCCTTTTTCTGTCTCAAGAGTAAATTCTTTCCAACTATTAATAGTTTCCTTCTGGCCTTGTGACAGCTGAAGTGTTGATTAAACCTTGTGTTTGATTCAGAATAGCAAATCTGTAGTGTTTCCATTACAGAACAAAGTTTTGGATTTGTTTGTTGTTTGGTTTTTATTTAAATCCTTGCCATCCATCGATTATCTACGGAACAGATAGATACATTATGACAAAATGAAAAGAAGGCTGGATTTGGAACTAAAAAGGACCTGGGTTTGAGTTCTATCGTTGTAACCTCAGTCAAGTCACTCAAATTCTTTGGATGTCATTTTCCTCATCTGTCATGTGAGATTGATGAGCTGGAAATCTCTCTCCTACCGCCATGGTCCTATAACCTCTGGTTGAATACATATTGAAAACAGGCAGTATGCCTTTTGGTGGGATTTAAAGTTCTTCATAACCTGTTCTCTTCCTACATTTCTTTGCAGTAGTTTTTACATATTCTCATATTCATATTTGTATATTCCTTGCTCTATTCACCCTTTTCCATGGTCCAGACATACTAGCCTTTGGCTCTTTCTCTCCATCTTCAGTCTGTCTTTAGTATCAGCTGTCTTCCAAGCCAAGACTGCTCTCTCTCTTCAATTCCGCCTCTTAGAATCCCTGGTTTCCTTCAAAACTCAGCCCCAGCACTTTCTACTTGGAACTTTTCCTGATTATCTGAGCTGCTAATTCCCTCCCTTTCAAAACTACCTTGTATTTACTTGGTATCTATTCTAAATGTACTTTGATATGTATCTATTGTCTCCCCACCATTAGAATGCCTGGAGGGGAGAGCCTGTTTCCATCTTTCTATTTCCAGTAAATAAAGTGTAATAAATGATGGTCAGTTACTGAGAAACTCATCTTCATGACAGAGGTGTCTCTTGGTCAAGATGGTTATAACAGGAGGACTGAATAGAACTGTAGCACAGATTTGGCTCTTAGTTTTTTAAAGGAGCTGAGACTGGTATTCCACTGTGAATGTTTTAGTTAATGGATTCTATATATGTACTTTGATTGGATAGTCTTGCTTGTCTAAGCAACCCCATGAAATAAGTATTAGTATTATTCCCATTTTACAATTGAGGAAACTTGAGATTAGATTTGCCCAGAGTATTACTTATCTGAAGCTAGATTTCAACTCAAGCTGCACTGATTCAAAGTCCAGGGGCATGTTGGCAAATGTTTTAACTAACAGCTCTCCAAAGGGGAAAGGAAGGAAGGGGGAATCTATATAGGACCGCATTTTTAAGTTTAATCTACATTATTAACATTTTCTCCATCATTTTCTTAAGTCTAGACCAGTGATGGGCAAACGATGGCCTGCGAGCCAGATGGGGAGGGGCGGCCTGAAATGTTCTGTCTGGCTGCCTGATATTATTCCTAATCTGACTAATACAATGAGTAGGATACAATACAATGAAACTTCTAAAGAGTTGCCTTAGAAACAGGCTAACATAGGGGCAGCTGGGTAGCTCAGTGGATTAAGAGTCAGGCCTAGAGATGGGAGGTCCTAGATTCAAATTCGGCCTCAGACCTGTCCCAGCTTTGTGACCCTGGGCAAGTCACTTGACCCCCACTCTTCCACCTAGGAGCCAATACACAGAAGTTAAGGGTTTAAAAAAATATATAAAAAATGAAAAATGAAAAATAAAGAAATAAAAAAAGAAACAGACTGACCGATGAGCATTTCCTTTCCTTTGGCCCCCTCTTTAAAAAGTTTGCCCGTCACTGGTCTAGATAATCAATAAATCAAGCTTTGATTTGTAGCACTTGTATCTTCCAGAGGTATAAATTCAGACAATGAAAATTTAACAATTAACTCTCAGGAGAAGGGAGTTACCTCCTCCACACTCCAGGAACTATCTGTTGTACTTTTGGAATGGGTACAAATTGTGAGCTATACTTATACATGAATATAATGTATATGTTACAAAATAATTCTGATTTTTGTACTCGAAAACTATTAATTCGTATTTAGATTTAGAGCTGAAAAGGACAAAGAAGCTAGGAAGGCCAACTTCCTAATTATTATTAGCAAAAGAAGAAATTAACAGGCAAGTAATTAAACAACTTGCCCAAAGCCAGATAGCCAAAACAGGATTTGAACTTTCTGAGACCAAATCCACGGCTCTTTCCACTCTATCATGCTGCCTTTAAAATAATTTTATTGCTCTCTAAAAGTTCTTTGTATTCTGTTTTTGACTAAAGAAAGAGGAAGTACTACTACTATTCTGGTAATGTAGGATTTGAAGTCAGAGTCTTGGATCTGTGTCTTGTTTGTTTCCTATTTGTATAATTAATAATGATCAAGGGGCCTTGATTTTTCCATTTGTAAAATGAGAAGGTTAGACTACATAGTGATTAAAAATTCTTTAATTAAAAGTGAAGTGAACAAAAATTAAATTTAAGAAAACAATTAAGTTAATAAATAAACCTAAGAGTTGGTTTTTAAAAAAACAAACCATTACTTAATATGATTTTAAAAAAGAAAAAAGAAAACCAAATCACTAGCATCAAAAATGAAAAGGGTGCATCTACCATCAATGAAGATGAAATCAAAACAATTATCAGGAGTTATTTTGTCCAATTATATGCCAAAAAAATTAACAACTAAAGTAAAAAAGAAGAATACTTACAAAAATATAAATTGCCTAGACCAGTGATGTGCAAACTTTTTAAAGAGGGGGCCAAAAGAAAGGAAATGCTCCTCTGTCAATCTGTTTCTAAGGCAACTCTTTCAAAGTTTCATTGTATTGTATCCTACTCATTGTATTCATCAGATTAGGAATAATGTCAGGTGGCCAGATAGAACATTTCAGGGAGCCCCATATGGCCTGTGGGGTAATTTGCCCATCACTGGCCTAGACTAACAGAAAAGGAAATAAAATCATTAAGTGTATTTTAGAAAAAATTGAATAGACCATAAATGAACTTCCCAAGAAATAAAGTGTCATGGTCAAATGGATTTACAGGTGAATTTTACTTAACATTTAAAGATCATCTAATTCTAATATCAGATAAATGATTTAGAACAATTGGTAAAGAAAGAGTCCTGCTAAACTCCTTTTATGAAACAAATATGGTGCTGATACCTAAACCAGGAAGAGCAAAACTAGAAAAAGAAAATTATAAGTCAATTTCATTAATGAATAAAAATAGATGCAAAGGTCCTAAATAAAATATTTTAGCCAGGAGACTACAGCAAATATTGCAAAAAACTACCTTATGAATGAACAGAATTTATGCTAGATGTGTAGGGATGGTTTACTATAAGGAAAATTATTAACAAAATCAATTACAATAATAAAAAAGTAATAAGAATCATACAATTGTATCAATAGATGCAGAAAAAGCATTTGACAAAATACAACATTGATTACTATTAAAAGGATTTGAAAGCATATGTAGAAATGGATTTTCCTTTGAATATTAAGAAATATGTACTTAAAGCCATCAACAATATTATTTATAATGGGGATTTTGGAAGCCTTCCCTATTGGAAGATCAGAAGTGAAACAAGGATGTCCATTGTCACCAATATTATTTAATGTTGTATTAGAAATGCTAGCAATAGCAGCAAGAGAAAAAAATAAATTGGAAGTAATAAAACTATATCTTTTCACTAATGCTATGAAAGTATATATAGAAAATTCTAAAGATTCAACTAAAACACTATTTGAAACTATCTCTAATTTTGGCAAATTAGCAGAATATAAAATAAACCCACATAAATCACCATTTCTATATATCACCAACAATTTCCCATAAGAGATAACCCATTTAAACTAATCGTAGGGAGAATAAAACACCTACGAGTATATCTGCCAAAAACAATTCCAGAAACTATATGAACATAATTATAAAATACTTTTTACACAAGTAAAGTCAAATTTAAATAATTGATGAAATATTAATTGTTCATGGGTGGGCAGGACCAAAATATTTAAAATGACAATCTTACCTAAACTAATCTACTTATTCAATGCCTTCCCAATTAAATTAGCAAAAATTATTTCACTGAACTAGAAAAAATAATAACAAAATTCATTTGGAAAAGCAAAATGTCAAGAAATTAACAAAAAAATGTAAAGGAAGGAGATTTAGCAGTACCAGATTTTGTACTTTATGATCAAAAGCAACAATGATCAAAGCTATCTGGTCCTGGCTAAGAAAAAAAAAAGAAATAAATGGAACAGAACAGACATACAACAAACACTTGAAAAATATTATAGTAACCTTGTGTTTGACAAAAGTGAAGATCCAAGTTTTTGAAGTATGAATTGAGTATTTGGTAAAACAAAAATTGTTGGGAAAACTGGAAAGCAGCCTGGCAGGAACTAGATATAGACCAATATCTTATACCACTTACCAAGATAAGATCAAAATGCATACATGTCCTAGACTTATAGAAAGATATCATAAGCAAATTAGAACATGGAACATATCACCTCAAATTTATGGCTAGGAAAAGAATTTATGAACAAACAAGAAATAAAAAGCATTGTGAGATAAAAAATTGATGATATTGAATATGTTAAAATGAATAACATTTGCACAAATAAAACTAAGGTAGCCAAGATTAGAAGGAAACCAGTAAGTTTGAGGGGAAATTTTTTATAGACAATTTCTCAGATAGAAGATTGAATGTGAACCATTCCTCAATTGATAAATGGTCAAAGATATGGACAAACAGATTTTGGATGAAGAAATCAAAGCTATAAACTATATAAAAATGCTCTAAAGCATTATTGACTAGAGAAATTATAGACAATACTAGAAAAAAGCCTTCAAGATATCATTTTACACTTATCAGACTGGCTAAAATGATAAGAGGGCAAAATTACAAATGTTGGAGGAGATGTAGGTAAATGGGTACACTAATACACTCTTGGTAGAACTATGGTTGGAGAGCACTCTGGAATTATGCTCAGAGTTAAAAATCTGTGTGTGCCTATTGTCCCAGCAGTATTATCAGATTTATTTCCTAAAGTGATCAGGGAAAAAGGAAAAAAGCTAACATGTCCTAAAATATTTATAGCAGCATTTTTGTTTGCTGTAGCAAAAAATTGGAGATGGAAGGGATGCCCATCAACTAGGGAAAGGATAAACAAGTTGTGGCATATGATTGTGATGGAATATTACTATACCCTATGAAATAACAAACAGGTTAAATTAGGGAAAATATGAAAAGGCCTTCATGAAATTATGAAGAGTGAAACAAGCAGAACCAAGAGAATATTATATACAGCAACTGATATAGTGTGTGAAGAATGACTTGTATATGTCCTCCTCCAAAGAATTGATAAAAAGAAATAAGTAAGGTATAGTTTTATATACCGATACATCTTTTTGTCAAATGATGCCTTCTCTAAGGGGAGGAGGGGACAGAAAGGAGTTAACTGAGTATTTTAATGTAACAAATGAATAAAAAAGTTTTTTTGATGAGTTCTTCTGCTTCTGCATCCTATTAATGTGATTAGGTCAGCCTCACTGAGAGGCAGACATTGTGAGTTGTAGTTTCAGCTCTGCCACTAATTACCTCTGTGAGTTTAGGCAAATTCCTTTGCCTCTCTAAGATGTATTTTCTCATCTGTAAAATGAGTAGACTATAGTGAATGATCTCTCAGTTCCCTTTCAGCAATAAAAGCCCAAGATTCTACTTAAGACAAACTTTCTTACCCAGAAATGAAATCTGATGCAATTGAAGAAAGTTGTAATATATTAAATTCAACTTAACCGTTTGGGGATTGTTATTCAAAACAAAACAAAAATGGCTCTACCTATAGGGCTCTGATCCAAATTATAGGCTTTATTATCAGATATCCTATTATAAATATTTATGGCTTTACTCTTTATGTGCAAAAGCCTTTTATTATTCATTCTCTCTTTTCCTCTCTTTTCTTGTTTTCACTTTGACAAGATATTCACATATAAAATTGAGTAATTCAAATCAGTAAATATTTATCAGATGCCTACTGTGTGCAAATCACCGGACATACAAAGATAAGTATGGTATAATAGATGGACTGATGACAAAATCAGCACCTTGCTTTTTAAAAAAGTTTTGAACTAGTGCTATAGTTTTATTGGTATATTTCACTGATTCAGAGTAGCACCTTAATAAGAATTGCTGTGGAATAATGAGAGGCTAAGTGGCCTGTACAGCATCATAGAGCCAGTGTGGGCAGAAGTCGGACTTGGACTCCAGGCTGAAATTCCAGGGGCATCTCTCTATCACTATGGCACTCTGCCCCTTGCCTTGTATACAACAATCACTTAATGGATGACTATTAAATTGAATTAATAATAATAGGCAACATTTATATAGAGCTCTTAGAATTGCAAAGAATTTCACCAGGATTATAGCATTTGATTCTCACAACAACCCCGTGAAGTAGGTACTACTATTACTTCCATTTTATAGCTGGTGGAGCTGAGATTTTTAGATGGTGATTCCCAATTGTTTGAGGCAAGATTCAAACTCACACTGTCCTGATTCAAAGTCCAAGACTCCATCACTGTGCCACTTAGCCACCTCTGAGAAATGGTCACGCAGATTTTATTTGAAGATCAACTATCTCCCCAAATAGATCTAATTACATATGTCTAATCGCTAAGAGTTTTTCCTAGTATCAAGTCTCAGTTTACCTCTTTGTAGCTTCCACCTACTGTTTCCAATATTTCTTCTAGTGCCCACAAAACAAAATCATCAAGACTCTTTTAAATGTCCGCTTCAGGCTAAACATTCCCACTTCCTTTAACCAGTTCTCAGAGAACATGAACTTGAGACCTATCACCATCACAGATGCCATTTCTGGGCACTCTCCAAGAATGTAACATTGTTAACAGGGTTCTCCCTAAAATGTGGCACCCAGGACTAAACACAATAAACCAGATTGTAGTCAGATCAAGGCAGTATCTGTGGAGCTCAGATAGTAAGAATATCATCTCCTTTCTCTGATTATCCTTCCCAATGATGTCAACACTGAATCAGCCTTTTTAGTTTTAAATGGCATATTATGATTCACATTGATGTTACATTTGACTTTTCAGGGTAACATACAAAAATCTCCTTTTTTAAAAATTCAAATGTAAAATTTTACCTTGTCCCTATTACATTTCAGTAAAAAAAAATATTCAGTCCAATGTCCTATCAAATAATCAATTATCAATTATTGACTACTTATTGTGTGCTAGGTCCAGTGTGAAAGCCTATGGATACAATAGCAAAAATGAAACAAATCCCTGATTTTAAGGATCTTTCATTCTGTTGGTAGAGATACCATCTATACACATATGAGTAAATGCAAAACATGAAGTAGGGGCTCAAAATGGTAAAAGTCCCTAGCTCGGGATCAGATAACCTGGGTTCAAATTCTTTCTCTGAGCTTGCTACCTATGTAGACAAGTTGCTTAACCTCTTCAGGCCTCAGTTTCTTCAATTATAAAATGAAGGCATTGAACTAGATGGTCTCTCATATCCTTTCTAGCCCTCGACCTCTAATTCTGTGACAAATACAGGCCCTTCTCTCTAAGTTTCCTGGCAGGTACTGATTTGTACTAGTAGAAGGAGTTTTTTTTATCTTAAGTCCTCTATATTAATCACATTTCAGATGTGACACAAACATGTCCCCAAATACAAAGTAATTTCCAGAGGAGGGAGTGCTAATAATTAAGGAGATTATAAAAAGCCTCATGTAGAGATTGGCATTTATAATGTAAAATTCAGGATTTTACAAGGCAATAATGAGAAGAGTTTCCATATATAGTGAATCATTTGTGCAAAGCACTAAAATGGGAGGTGGAATGTCATATATGGAGAATAGCTAATGGACATATTTACCAGGAAAGTAGAATGGATGAAGAAAAACAATATGAAATAAAACTTGAAACAAGTGGAATCCAAAATATGAACCACTTAAATATAAAAAAAAGTTTGAATTTTATCCTAGAAACACTAGGAGAGCCATTAAGGATCTTTAAGCAGGAGTGGCATGATGACCTGATCTGTTATGTGTTTTAGGGAAATCACTTTGACAGCTGTGTTTGGTAAGGGGATTGGTGAGGAGAGATACTGGAGGTCCAAAGGGATACCAATTTAGAGAATAATGTATTAACTGAAGAAATGATAATGAGGTCCTGCTCTCAGGTTTTATGAGTGGAGCAAAGGGAATAGATATGAGAAATAATGACGATAGAACTGGTAATATATGACAGGTGGCTGGATATGAGTGTTGAGCAAGAGGGAAGACACAAAGAAAAAGACTCCAAGCCTAGGAGCTAGGTGACTAGAAAGATAGTAGTGCCATCAGCTGAAATGAGGAAGTTCAGAGGGAGCATGAGTTTTGGGGAAAATATAATGAGCTCCATTTTGAACATATTGAGATTGAAATTTCTACTTATCTCATGACATGTTCTTTCCAACAGTATTCTAAATTCTTAAGGGCTAAAACCATCCCTAAAGCTTTAGCATACTGCCTTACACATAACTGGCATTTAATAAGTGTTTATTTTATTGCTTATTAAATTAAACGTGTTGAATTTAATAAGCATTTATTGTGATGAATGGAATTAACACTGCTAATTACTACCTGTACTCTTCTGGGTAAATTGCTTTACCTCTCTAGCTGTCAGTTTCCTGAATCTGCAGAATAAAACAAGGGCAGTTCGATTAGTTTATCTTTAAGGTCACTGTTAAGTCGACATTTCAGTTTTCAACATCCAGAGTATCTGCCTCATTTTTTTTGAGGACCAAGTGAGATCATGTCTATACAGTATTTTGTAAGTAGCTTTCAAGTTTATTTCTAGCCTATAACGTTAAATGCTTCCTTAATGTCAATTCTTATTATATCTCATTTTATTAGCTTTCTGAGTTTCTCTTAGATCTTAAAACTGATGATGTTTGGATAAACACGCAAAAAAATCTATCCTATATGCTATGCACTTGGATTTCTTTACAAATATGTATACATTGATCACTGTGTTTTTGTATGCACTACAGAAAACCTAGATTAACTGATTTTATAAAGTATGAAACATTCTCCAAGGATGAAGAATCCTTTTTTATTCCTTGAGATTCTCGAGTACATTTTGATAATCTGACTTTCACTCATCTTCCTTCAATCCTTCCAATAAGTTCCTCTTGTCCATAGCCACCATAAATTTTAACAATTAAGCAACCAAGATGTTTGAATAAAAAATCCTCATTGCTATGGGTGGAGCACTTTATTTTCATCAATTGAAAAATGCATTATATTTCATGTGAAAGACAGAGTAGTATAGAAAGAAAGTGAAAAGTGAAAAGTGAAAGTGAAAGACAGAAAACATAGAGTAGTAGATAGAGAGCTGTGTTGGAAGCTATCCAACAGTTCTAGGGGTCTGAAAGGTATATGGTTTAGGTGAGGCCGGTTTAGGGGAGAACGAATTAGGCAGATACTGGGGGCTGTCCTTTTGCTCATGGCTGCTCCAAAAAGTCTCTGAGCATTCTTTATTTTATACCATTTTCAAAGAACAGTTTCTCACAAATCATAATGGAGTTCACAGCCGTGCAGACACACCAAGGTTACAGAATTACATCATGATTAGTATATGGCTTACAAGAAACTTTTCTCATGAAGATTATGCCTGGGTGAGAAAAGTCCCAAGGTCAAAAATCAGCCTTACTTTATCTAAAAGTTATTTTAGTAAAAGCTTCCATCCTTCAAAAGATATCGTTAAAGAATGAGCCTTTAAGATTGTGGGGTGGAAAGTACCTAGCTGAATATGTAATTTGTCTGGCTCTGCCTATGATGTCCTTGGAAAGGAGACAGAGCAGCTTCTGCTAATTTCTGCTTTTTTTGTCAGGTTGGGGAAAAATTGTTAACTCCTTAACTGCTGGTTTAGTATATGATACTTAAAAACTTAAAGCTATCCTAGAAAATTGGATTGTAATACTTTCTAATAAGAAAAGCATGTTAATCATAAAAGGAGTCACAGAGAGGAGTCCAGATTTTTATCTTAGATAAGCCATCCACTGCCTGACCCAAACCTTTCAGGTCAAACAAGTCAATATATGACCCTGTCAGCTATATTGACTTTGATGGGGTCCAGATAAAAATACCTATTAGAGACCTTATTTCTCTGAGTGGCTCCCAACAGAGCTGGCCTTGGAATCAAGACCTAGGTTTAAGTCTCACATCTGAAAAATATTGGCTATCTGACCTTAGGTAAGTCCCTTAACTTCTCAATAACCCCAAGCACGCTCGCTTTGGCAGCACATATACTCAATAACCCTAAGCAAGTAGCTCCATAAGTCTTTAAGTGGTAAAGAAGGTATTTACCTGATTTGCTAGAGGAAATTCCTTCATAGGAGTTCCCTAAGCTGATGAAACCATGAATCTAGTAAAAGTGAATTTAAAAAAAAACAATAACAACAAAAGCAAACAAATAGAATCCACCACCAAAAATCATGTGGAGAAGTAAAAGGAGGAGTGTGTAGAGGTCCAGCCTTGGAATCAAATAGACCTCCTGTTTCTTTTCTTGAAAGTTGTTTCACTCTGTCTCCTTGCTGGTTCTTTCCAAACCTCCTGTTTCTGACAGTCATCAATGTGATCTGGGAAAATAGCTTAATTACTTATAGTGCTCCTAGACAACTCGAAGACTATAATTGAGGAGGATCCAGTGCATTTTCATATCCAGAATTCCTCATACTGTTGAAATAACAATCCCAAACCCCTAAGATGTTTTTATATAAACATGAACCAGCCCCCCTAATGAAATCTATAAGGCAAGGCAAGAAGCTTTTATTAAATAATTATTGTATGGCAGACACTGCTAAGCACTGAGGATAGATACACACACAAGCAAAATATAAGCAGTTTCTATCCTCAAGGATCTTACAGTCTAACTCAGAAAGACAATATACAAAAAGGAGGTAAAAAAGTAGATTAGGAAAGAAAGTCTCCATACAGCAGGGACCCTGGGAGGAACTCACCAATGGGAGAAGGAGATCTGGCATGGCTGAGAGGAGGAAGGCTACAAGGAGAGAGTAGATGTTCTGGGGCGAGGAAGCCTCAGGTTCTGAGGGAAGTTCAGGGGTAACAAAGCAGCTAAGGGAATCATGGTGGCAAACTCCAGAAAGTCAAAAGCAGAGCCTGGAAGGGAATGAAAGTTGGTGAGAGCCAAATAGAGATACTGTTCCATCTAAGGGTGGGTATAGAAGATTAAGATTAGAATGGGACCAGAGCTCTTCTTTCCTTTAGTCCTACTGGTTAATTCTCAAGAGTTTGGCTTGAGGCTTCCATCACTAAGCCTTGGGATTCTCAAATGCTTGGATCTGAATTGGTTTGCTATTTATGCAAAAACCACAGGCTACGATCATGTCTCCTATCATTTGCCTTTCAAAAACTTCTAGATCATTCCTCTAAATGATTGTTCTCACCTAAGGGGGGGTATCAGGCATTAGTTTATTGTTACCTAATTTATATAAGATAATTGATTGATTTGTGCAATTTACCCACCATCCCAACTTTTACTAAAATGGATTGTCCAATGAAATAACATATTCTTTTCCCTAGAGAAGGGCTCAAGTGAAGGCTAGTTGACAACTTGGGCAGGATGTTTTAGAATAATGCATCTCCTGACCAAGGAGTTGCACCAGATGACCTTGAAGTCTAGGATCTTCTAAGTCTAAGGTGATCCCTGAAATTAGATAATAGATCTGCTTATATATGTCCATCCTTTCTCCTTATGAAGATTTACTGTGTTCTCCCAGAAGGCAAGAATGAAATAACGACATACTGGATTCTTAATAAAGCAGTAGAGTAAAATACCCTCCGCTTGCAGACTTTGATATGTGCTTTTAATCAAGTCGAAAACATTACATTATGAATATCTCTTGTAACCTTTGCAGGAAACTAAATGAACTACGTTTGCTTCAGAGGAGTGAAGATAAAGAACATCCCCTCAAACCGTGGGTCAGCGTCTTACTCCCCACCTACTGAGAATTGGCTAGTAAATAGGAAATTGTAAAATCGTAGAGGGAAGGAAGAGAAATAGAAGGTGGGGATGGAAAGGGGAAAGGGGAGAGAGAAATGGCACACTTGTCAAATATAGATTCTTGAGACAATCCACTATAGACTCCACTAAAAGTCAACCTAATTCTTTTAATAATTCCTTAGTCTCTAATCATTCAGTCACTTCCAGAATCCACTTAAAAATATTATCAACAAACCCACATTTCTCTTATTTAGTTCATAAAAATAGTATGAAATTCAGGTCTATAGATATAGATTATGTCCACATCACCCCTCCAGAGAGACCAGTTGTTTTTTTTTTTCTTCCCCTGGATGAGACCTGTGATTTCATTGGTAAAGTAATAAAACTCTCTCTTCCAATGCATGTTTCCAGCTGTTATTCAACTGATGTTTAAAAATATTCTGGAAATCTTTTCAGGTTTATATTACTTTCATTTTCATATATATACCTGTCTGTATGTAATAGCTTAAAACTACACTAAAACTTTTGATTCACTGCATGTATATATGCTTAAATATGCATGTATGGGCATATGGGTATGCATGCTATATACACAATTAATACATACACGTATCTAAGTATATATTATATATAAAAGTCATATCTCTATATAAATCTATATGTATATATATGAGAGTCTATAGAAAAAGAGCATATGTGTCTTTCTCTACCCAGAGAGCCATCCTCTGTAACAAAGAATAAGAAACAGGCATTCGTGAGTAAAACACATTAAAAGCAGCTTTGAAAAACTATCTAGCATATCAAGTAAGTCTCAAAATCTATGCAATGTTCCAGACCCACTGGGGCCATATCGCCCTTTCCCCTAGGCCAAAGAAAGGAGGGAAGCACATTTTCTCATTTCTTCTTGGGACCAAACTTGGTCATTATATAATTACACTTCTATTTTGCAACTTAAAGACTCCCTGGGCCTTAGGCAACTCCCTTAGACTAAGTTTCCAAAAAATTGTCAAACTGTGTCATCGGTGGAGCAAATTTGCTCATAGGAAAATTACAGGTTCATACAATTTTTTAAAAGTTATGTAAGGAGAAAGAAAGTAGGATAAAAAAAAGCAGATCATCTCTGCTAACCTAAATTGTACTTCTAGAAGTATAAGCTGATTTTTCTTTATATTCAGTGAAAGAAGAGAATACTTTGAGTTATAATTTGTAGGGGTTTTTTTTTCTACTTTTCTCCCAATTTTTTGTTTGTACCTAGGCTTTTGTTCTACCTTTTCCTTCATGGCCAATATAGGCAACTCAAGTTGCCTATATACTCTATTTGTGTGGAATAAAATAGTTTTGCCTGCTAGTCTTCTATAAAGAACGATAAATTCTATTAGATTAATTGTCCAGTGGATGCTATAGAATTCTCCATTTTATCATAGGATTTAGCACTGAAGATACTTTAGAAATCTTCTAATTCAGAGGTCTCATTTTATAAATGAGGAAACTAAGACCCAGAGACTTTGAATCACTTGGCCAAAGTTAAACAAACACTTAGCACCACATTTGGACTATGACCCAAGTCCTATGACTTCAAATCCAGTAATATTTTTCCCCCTTCATAGCCACTTTTAAAAACTATAATTTTATTTGATTCAATATTTCCCAATTACATGTAAAATTTTTTAATTTAATTTTTAAAAATTTTAGGTCACAAATTTTTCTCCCTTCCTCCAGCTCCTCTCCCATCCCTTGAGACTGCAAGTAATAGGAAATTGATTGTACATGTGAAATTATACAAAACATTTCCACATTAACCATGTTACAAAAGAAACAAACACACAAAAACAATAAAAATAAAGATTTTTTACAAAGCCTGTTTCAACCAGCATTCAGAGTTCATCAGTTCTCTTTCTGGAGGTAAACTTTTCACTTTGTATCAGTTCATATAAGTCTTCCCAGCTTTTTTCTGAAACCATGTAGCACAACTTTTCTCTAGCCCAATAGTATGGCATAACAATCATATACCACTGCTTGTTTAGCTATTCCTCAATTGATGGGCATCCCCTCAATTTGCAATTCTTTGCTGCCACAAAAAGAACTGCTGTAAATATTTTCATAAAAATAGTCCTCCACCCAACTCCCAGTTTTTTTTTTAACCTTTTGCAGATTGAGACTTGGTAGTGGTATTGCTAGGTCAAAGGGTATGTACAATTTTATAGCCCTCTAGGCAAGGTTTCAAATTGATCTCCAGAACTCATTCACAACTCCATCAACGGTGCATTATTATCCCAATTTTTTCACAACCCCTCTAGCATTTGTCATTTTCCTTTCTGTCATGATAGGCAATCTGATAGGCGTGAGGCATAGTCACTTTATAAAAAATGCTTTTTATTTTGAACTTCAGTACTAAAAAAGAGCCTTCGAATATACACAACAGAGAATAAAAAGATTTTATATGAACCACGGCTATTCATTTCAACCCTTGCTTTTAAAAAATTATTTTCAAAACTGCCCTCTTTATCTTTGCTTCCTTCTGATTTTTTGTTCTGTGCATTTTGAAAAATGTTTCAAAGGCCCCAAAGTTTTGGAGTTTTTTTGGCATCTCTATTGGTATATAGATTACATAGAGGCATATCTATCACTTTCTCCCCTGCAATTCCCAACCCCATTAAAAACCTTGAGTAAGAAAAAAGTAATCTGTCACAAATAGACAGTCAAACAAAATAAATCCATGAAGAGGCCATTCCAAAAATATGTCTCTTTTTACCTCTCAGTCAGGAGGTAGGTAATAGACTCCATCAAGGTTCTCAGGAAACATAGTGGACATTGCATTGATCTCAGTTCCTAAAGTCCTTCAAAATTGTTTTTCTTTACAATATTGTCATTCTTGTATATATTATTCTGATGGTTTAGCTACCTTCTCTCTACATCAGTTCACACTATATGAGATCTCGCAAATCATCCCTTTTGTCATTCTTTAGAGCCCAATAATTTTCCATTATGTTCTTTCACCATGATTTGTTTAGCCATTCCCCTTTGTCTGAGAGGCACCCGAAGTTACCCCCTTAGATTCTAGTTCTTTTTTCCGTCTCCACTCCCTTTTAATTACTTCTTTAGGATCAAGAAATTTTTTTTGCTGTGATGTCTGCATTATTTGTATTATCCTCCCTCCAACCTGCCCCTCTCCCCATATCTTGCTTGCTTGCTCATTGAGTTTGTTGTATTTCTTCATCAATCTATGTGCTTTTTTTTTGTTTGTTTCAGATAAGAGTAAAGATCATCTCATGCCCAGTCTTTCCACCCTTCCTACAGATTTATTTTTTTCATGTACTCCAATCATGAGGTAGCAAGTGCTATGCCCCTTCTTTACCCTTTCTAGACTAGTGTATTATGTTTATTCTTCCTTCTCTTTGCTTTTTTTAAATCTTCAGAACAGAACCAATATATATCCCTAGGATCTCTGTTATTTTTTATTACTTGATTTTCTCAATATATTTTGTTCCCAATGGATACTTGTTTCTTCTCCAGGCATTAGAATGTTACTGTTCACTCATCAAATAACTCCTTCCAATTGCTTGAATAAATGTACTTTTCTAAATTTCTTTTGACCTTTGTTTTAAATTTCAAAATTTCTACTCAGCTCTGATCTTTTCATCAGAAATGCTTGAAAGTCCTCCATTACATTAAAGATCCATTTTTCTCCATGTTAGATGACAACTTTGAGGAGTAAGTTATTCTTGGTCATAAAGTCATATCTTTTGCCTTTTCAAATATTATATTACAAGATCTCCTCTTGTTTATGGTTGTATCTTATGTAGACCTGACTATAGTTTCTTGTACTTGAATTTTTCTGGATTCTTGAAGCATTTTTTTCTTTGATATGGAAACTCTGAATTCTGGTTTTGATATTCTTGGGACTTTTTATTTCGGGAGAAAATTAGTGGGTCCTTTTGATCTTTGCCTTATTCCAAGTCTAAGGCTACATGCACTATCTCAAATGAGTTATAAATTGAACTTTGCTCCTGGATGTTCTAAGTAAAAGGCATTACATTTGCAAATACTTTTGCAATATGTATACATTTAGTAATTTAATTTGGAGTCATTTGGTATAATTTCCAGGCATGATAACTAGAATGAGATTCATAGAGATCATCAAACAAGTAAATAAACAAAAGATTTCAAAGGAAACCTGATTTTCAGTCCAGAGTTATCTGTTCTATATGGCTGTGCTAAATACTGCAGATAGGAAGGGGGTGAAAAAATGATTAATCTCTAAGAACTCACATTACAATCAAGATATATACGATATAGATTATAGATAATCAACAGAGGAAAGGTACTAGCATTAAGGGCTACCATAAAGGCTTCTTGTAGAAAGAAGATATACTAGAAAATTATAGAACATTATGAACACAGAGGGGAACAAGTTTTAGGTGCCTCCCAAAGCAATAGAAAGATATATAGTATGTGTGTAGTTGTCATATCACATTACTGAAAATGATTTGCATTGTGAATGGCTTAGAAAGCTTTGTGAGCGTAGTTACAAAAAAAAAAGTGCATTAGCCATGAAATGGTAAGGAAAGATATTAGTAGGAGAGAAAAATAAATGGATAGCTCTAGCCTAGTGCTATGTGAGAAACAGTGAAGTAGCATAGTGGGTCAAGTGCTAGTCAGGAAGAATCATCTTTGTGAGTTAAATCTGGCCTCAAATATTTACTCACTGGATGACCCTGGGCAAGTCACTTAACCTTGTTTGCCTCAGTTCCTCCTATGTAAAATGAGCTGGAGAAGGGAATGGCAAACTAGTATCTTTGTCAAGAAAATCCCAAATGAGGTCACAAAGAATCGCATAAACTGAAATGAACAACATCAACAACAACAAAAAAGACAAGAATTACATTGTTATTTGTGAAACACTGAGAGAACCACAAGATCCTGTTTCAGTCATTGGATAGAAAAATCTAGAGAATATGTATGGAAAGATATAGTCAACAGCTGCAAAGGCTAAGACAGAATTGTGTCATAACTTAAAATGGTGGACAGACTACCTCTACTAATGAGAGCAGAGAACCGTTTTAGTACAAAAGTAATGACTGATGCTTTCAGCCTACCTGGAAAAGAATTCCCTTCCATTTTCCTTTTGCTTTATTTTTAAAAATGGAAGCAAACAGTATATAGGAGAAAACTACCAAAACAAATTGTTTTATTTATGAGAAGCTATTAAATGATTCCCTATAAAATAAATAATGAATTGCAATAAAAGGAATGCAGTAAAACACATATGTTATTTTTCAACCACACTAAACAAGACCCAGCTATCAATCTGAGATTAAGTTGTTTCTTGACATCATGTTGTCAAGCGTATGCCTCTGACTGGTTTCTAGATTTGTTTATTTCCGAGGACTGCAAACCTCAATTTATATGCATGGTTTGTGTTGATTGAATCATTTTTTATTTGAATCACCCGTTTGAATAGAATAAAAAAATTGAAGGAAAAGTCAGTTTAATTCCCCTATCCCCATTATAGTTTGAACTAGAAAGACATCCCTCTTTTCCTTTATAGAACACTTGATCTGAAATCTTTAAACCAACAAAAGAGAAACCCCTTCGGTTTCATTTTCATTTAAAACAGGATTCCATGCTTTTAGATGCTAACACTCTTAAGTGTTTTCACCTTGTTGTCTTTCATTCTAATATCATCTGTTACCAACCATGCTAATTTCTCTCCTGATTAATTGAGTGTACAATGGATACCAGGCTGGAAATAGCAGAGGTCAGTGTGCTTACCAAATGAGATTCTGATGTGATGCATAATTCATGCCATAGGCTCATGGAAGTTTTGCAAGAGCAGTTTTCCAGACTGTCCAACTGAAAATATTCCCAGCTAAATGCAACTCTTTATACTGCTTTTTGTAGCTGATTAACTAGCGAATTTCCTGGAAAGATTTTTTATATCCCAACCAAAAGGCTTCAATATCTTGGGTAACATTATTTGCGACTGTTTTTTCTCATATTTCTTTTAATAAAAACAATATTCTTTTCAGCACAACTTTGAAAGGCTTCCCAACTTTAATGAATAGTGTCACTGAGTGTTACTTAAGAAGACTGATAGCCAAGTAGGTAGCAGGCTACAGGTGCAGAAAGTGGCGGGACCATTGTGATGGATTGTTTTATTGGAGTGTGCTTATTTATTCCAAAGGAAGGGCCAATATGTGTGTGGTAGGGGAGGGAAGTGATCATTGGGAATTGGCTTTTATATTTTTCTTAAAGTATCAGTAAAAACATACCAAGCAGACAAATGCATTTGAACTCTCTACCTCCACTGGTGGAATATTTGGTTACTCTATAGATACTCAAGAATCAAAGAGCCTGGGTAATTGAGCAGCCTGAAATGCAAATAATCATACAAATGCATTAGCACAGTTCATGGTGTATAGTAGGTGCTTATATATAATATTGATTGATAGATTTGTTAAATATTTAACCTTTAAAATTCATCATACATCTATATATCTGTATGTGTGCATATATATAAAACATATATATATATATATATATATCTTTAGCAAAGATCTATATTTATGGGTATATGAAGGCACTAAATCCAATGAAGCTATTTCTTTGACTTCAGTACTATTGTGATCCTGTACTTTGAGTTTTAAGAAAAATTGATCCCTTTGGGATGGGGCTTCCTGAGAAGCTAACTACAGACCATATCTATTCCAGACTATAGCTTTCTGGCCTAACATCTTTTGAGAGACCTGAATCAAGAAGATTTTACTTTCTCACTTAGAAAAAGAAAACAACAGGGTCAATATAGTACTTTAATGTTTGCAAAGTGCTTTGGAGTCATATTCTTATTTTATTCTCACAACAATTCTGGGAGGTAGATGAGAAAACTGAGGCAGATAGAGGTAAAGTAACTTGCCCATGATCAGAAAACCAGCAAGTATCTGAGGCTGGATTTGATCTCAGGATTTCCTGATTCCACGTCCAGTGCTCTATCCACTGCACCTATATCTATGATATATACCTACAAAATATAATTCTGGACAAATCATATTAAAGAGAATACCTGCAGTGTGATTTTTACAGAGCCTTAGAGTGGGAAGAAATTTTGGTCTCTCAACCAATCTGAAGTCCAAGAAGAATCCCCACTGAAAAACAGCAGTAAATGGTCATCCAGCTTTTGTTTGAAGATCTCCAGTAATGAGGAACCTACTATTACCCAAGACAAGCTATTTACCTCACTTTACAAGAACTATAATTGTTAGGAAGATTTTTCTGATGTGAAACTTAGAGTTGCCACTTTTCCACTTCTTGTTCCTACTTCTGCCTCCTAGATCCAAATAGAACTAGTATAATTTCTCATCTTTGTATGTGAGTATTTAAGTTTAAATACTTAAGTATTAAGTTTAAACACTTAAATACAGATATAACTCCCTCATCTCAACTTTTCCCCATTTGCAGTTTTGATATATCATGGGTCAGCATAAGAAATTAAATGAGAATTGGGGGTGAGTTTTGAGGAAGCCATAGACAACACACAAAGGCCAGCAGAAAAGAAAGAAAAAGTTTTAGAAACTATATAGCCTATGATCAAATACGTGATTCAAATTTTGCAATAAGGCACTATAAACACCCCATAAAAAGAAAAAATTCAAACTTCACTGGTATTAAAAGAAAGTTCAAAAATTTTATACAGATTTTCTAGATCATGGAGGCTTTGTGTCTCTAACCTCCCTGGGATGGAAGGAATACCTCTATTTTTGTGTTTACTTAAATATTAAACACACTTTTTAGAAAAATTTAGTATACTTTTATATCTAAATATTAAATATACTTTTAAGCATTTAAAAAATGACTAACATTAATAATAACAATAGCTAACACATACAGTTCTTTCTATGTGCCAGGCACTGTGCTGAACATTTTACAATGTATATTTCTTTTACCTCACAATAAACCTGAAAGCAAAGTGTTATTATTATCTCCATTTTATATCTGAGGAAACTGAGGCAGACAGAGGTTACATGACTTGCTAAACATCATACAGCTAGTATCTTAAGTCATAGTTGAACTCAGGTCTTCCTGATGCCAGGCCCAGTGCTTTATCTACTGTATCACCTAATATACCATCATATTTCTTTCCACTATCTTCTCCCACCATCCCATCTTCCTCTTTTCTACCACTACCAGTCTTATCTTCTTCAGGGGCAGACTTCTTTTTTTCTTCATCTTTATATTCACAACACCTCTCATAGTGCATAAGAATACACAGTGCCTTATACATAGGAAGAAGCATTGAACCAATAATTTATGTAACAGAATCTGACCATGTGAAAGCTCATGTTATAAATTAAAAGGATTTAAAAGGAGGCATTATTGCTATCATTCCATCATTAATCTCATCAATCTTAATTTTGGTTGACTTGTTCTTTAGCATCCAAAATAGAAATAAAACCAACTTTATAAAAAAGAAACATGATATGAAGTTTTAAGAAATTTAATCTCCCTTGAATAACTTCTTTACAAGGATGAAATAAAAATTGTGATATGTTAATTCTGTAACATACACACATACACATATGATTTGCCATTTCAATGGTATGGACCAGTATGAGGTCAAGTTGCCATACTTTTTGACCAAAGGAGATACTTTCCTCCGCAAGAAGCTTCATGACTTAGAAAGTTTTGAGGAGTTGTCAGGGCAACAACAAAAAATCATCCTGTAGCCAATCTGATGATAAGCCTCCAACGTTAACTTGGTTAAGTGCTCAAATCTTACAGAACCTTGAAGAAGCCATTGGAAAAGACTTTCTGAATGCTGTCACCCTCCAATGCATGATGAAGCATCAAAATAGGACAATGATGATTTAATAATAATTAATTATAATAATGAATGATAACAAATAATGTGTTTAAAATTAATTAACCAATAACATAACCCAAATTGGATCCTCCTTTTTTACCTCTTTGGAACAAGAGCTTTGCAATAGTCTTTTAAATAAAATTGTAACTAGTGATTATTTTATTTTTATGATTTTGGCAGCTTGACATAGTAGACAAAGAGCTGGCATTACAGCCCAGAAGTCTTACCTCTTGTAGGCAGCTGAGTGATCTTTGGCAAATCTCTTAACCTCAGTGCTCTAGGCAATTTTCTATCATCATAAGTTAAAGAGAAAAATGCAGATCCATATTGGTAGAAGTTTCTTCCCCTGGGAGTTCTCCATACCAATGAAATCACAGGTCCAGTCCTCATCTATTATTCTTTTGGCTCAGAAATACTTTACAGGATTAAATTATCCATGTTTTTTGGAAGTTCTTTGCAAGTATAATACCTTAGGGATGCCCTAGAAATTGTAAGATTCTTTCCTGGTTGATAAGTTTGTTGCTAGAATTAAATCAAACTATAAATATCGATGTAATTATGATTTTCAAAGGGACTGAGATGATAAACTGCATAGTACAAATAACACTATAAATCTTTTCACAAATAGTCCATCCTTACAGCATTAAAATGGGTGACATAACAACTAATTTTGCAATAATAGAACAGGAATCATGAGTTTTTCTTTTACATAATGAATAGGGAATCCATTTGATAAGATACTACCAGATCTGTTTTGGGTTTTTTTGGTGCTGTAGGATGGGCTGATGTTTTTTCAGTTTCTAGTAGCCAGAAAGTTCTGGAATATTCTACTCTACTTAACTGGCTAAAAATGACCAATAGCTCTTCAGTTTAAGTTATGAATATGCAAGTTCTGATTCTTAATTGTAGTGTCTTGTAGGCAGCTGTATTGTTCTCTTTTATGAAAGTTGAAGAATCCTCTCATCAATGAAAGCTCTATTTTTCCAGAAAAGTTGAGATTGTAAAACTAGAGATTTTAGAGAGCAATTTAAAGATTATTGCAATAATCCAGGGGTGAGGAAATGAGGGTCAGTACCAGGAAGGCAACTGTGTGGGTGAAGAGAAAGAGACATACAAGAAAATTATTGGGAAGGTAGAAACTACAGAACTTGACTACAGCTTGTATATGTAGAATAAGTACTAGTTGGGAGTTGAGAATGACCTCAATGTTGTAAACCTGGATGGCTGGAAGAGTGGTGGCAAATTCACCAGTAACTGAAAAGAGGGGAGAGTTTGGGGTTTAGAATTCACTAAATAAAACTAAAATCAATTCATCATTATGCACAGAAATTTAAGAAAGACATTTAAAGTATGTCATGATAACAAATTCTCCCAATCTCCTGAATGAAATGAAATAATTTCAAAATCTCCAAAGAGAAAGAAAATAAAACCATGTAAAAAGAGGATGAGGTATGTCAGCTCAGTCATCCTGAATGCTAGTAGAGATGCCTAAAATATGTTTTTTGGCAAGTCTGTGGAAAATGAGATTATATCTCAGTATTCTTATTCAATTACCAAAAATAATTTTGTGGTCCAGGACAATAATCAGCAGAATATTAAGCACTGAAGTATAAGAGTGGGACAGTGATTTGTTCTCAGATAGTTTTTATCTGAATGCCATCAAGAAAGATGAGATGCATGTGATAAATATAACCATAGTTCTGACACTGAACAGGACCTAGACAAGTGGCAAGTTGGGTCCCAAATTCATAGGAGGAGATTATTCCAAACTGCATCTTGGAAGTGATGCAGTACTTCCTATACAAGGCATCTCTTTAAAATCAATATTTTCCTAGAGATGCTTACAGGTGTAAATATAGGGACAATTCAAAATGGCAATGGACAGGCAAAATATAATGTAGGCAAAAATTAGCTGCAATATATTATCAATCTACAGCTTCCTTCAAAGTTAAATGGTACTAGCAACATGAAACCTTTACTTATCCTGATATCTTCCTCCCTAAACTACTTATTTATTTATTTGTTTGTTTATTTTTATGAACCCTTATCTTCCATATTAGAATTAATACTAAGTATTGATTCCAAAGGAGAAGAGCAGTAAATAATTTGCCTTGGGTCAAATAGCTAAGGACTATCTGCTATTAGATTTGAATATATCTCCAGCTTGGCTCTCCATCCACTGAGCCACTTGCCCCTACTTCTTATTTACTTTGCATGTTACTTATAAATATGTATATTTTCCTCAAAGAATATAAGTTCCTTGAGGGTAAGAACTATTTATTTTTGTCAATATACACAGCTTTTAGCATCAGGGTCTAGAACAAAGTAGGCACTTGATAAATGTTTGTTGATAAATTGATTGATAACATCTTAAAAGAAGTGCAATAAAAATATTTCTGAGGGCATTTATCACTGGAAAAAAGAGGGGAAACACATGTATATTGAGCAACAAGCCTTTATTAAATTGATTAATTGACCTAGTGAGAATGAGAGAACAGTCCAATCAGTATACTGCTATCCCCAAAATACTTAAAAGAATCAAAGAAATATTATTTGACACATTGGAGCAGATCTTATACAAAGGATTTCTGGGAAATTATAGGCAGGAATCACAAAGGATGTGAAGGCATACAAGGGTTGCACTATGTGCTGGGAAGAAATATAGGTAACAATGAAATTAAAAAGTTATCAGTACTTGGACCAGACCTAAGCAAAGCAGACAAGTTGCTCAATTTTTATGGCCTCCTGTTTCTTTTAAGATCATTTTTGGTTTTTGGTACCAAATACTATCCTTCTAAATGTACTCTGAGTAACTATGCCTAATGATCTGGACTACTCTCTTTATATATTTGTTTATTTATATAATTATTATTTAAATTAGATATTATTATGTAATATTATATATGTATATAAATTCATACTCTCTTTAATAAGACTCCTGCCTTAGTCAAATTTATCTACCCTAAATTATTTTCCAGAGAGTCTCCTTTCCTCCCAGCTATCATTAGGAAGCAATCATTTGAGTTAATATAATCATGACTTAACATGGTTATTCTATTAAACTAATGTATTAACCCAAAACATGAGTCTTGAATGGCAATGGTTAGGAGCGATTTGGGTGGGAAGAGTTCCTCTCTTCTCTACTTTTGCCACTTCAAATCAGACTCTATAGTAGTGTGTCTCTGAATGGTCTCCTAATGATCTAGCAACATTAACTGGCCTCCAGGAGCAATGAGTTTACCACATGAAGTATTAATAATTATGTTACGTTATATCTGCACAACATTCCACGGTTAGGAGGGAGCTTTCACATACAAGATCTCATATGATTCTTAAATGGAATTCAAAGGGTAATTTGGAAACCACACTCAACCAATTTTTCTTTAGGCTAAAGTCCATTACAGGATTAAAGTCCATTAATGACTTTTCAGTAAAGTTGTGTTTTCATTTCATAAATGTCTGAATTTCACACTCGATAGACTAGCTGAGTCTCCAGTCTTGTGAGGACATATTTTCACCTCATAAAGTGTAATTAAATCAATATCCAGTCTTTGCAATTAAAATATGTATTATTACTATATGTTTGTAGACGTATAGTATGTGAATTTGCGGTTCTTCTTCCCCACTAAAGATATTGATGTTTTCTTTAGTCTTCAGCATACATATTCTGTGACACGAATAATGGACACAGAAAATCTGAATCTTGTTGTAAGATTGTGTATATGTGTATGTCTGTGTGTACACATGTGGTGAGTTGGGGGATGGGGAGAGGCATGATCAGGGTGGGCTTTGTGGAAGAGATAGTATTTGAATTCAACAAAATTGAGCACTTATTTATCGGGACTATGAGCATTATGAGCCATCTCTATGTTTTTATACAATTTTACAATACTTTTACTACATTCTTAATTCCTTTTGGTTTTGCCTCAATGGCAAGGATTCTAACTGTAACTTGGCATGCCTCTTGTGACTATTTGATAGCATTCTAATAAAGTGTTAATTAAATACATTTATGCATTCAGAGTTAAAATCAAAGACTCTCTTAGGGAAAAATAAGTTACTCTTCTATTGACTCACCGAAAATGTACACTAAAAAAGGCAGAAAAATTAATTTAAATTCAGTCAACGCTTCTTTCTAATATTACTTGAACAACAACAAAAAAACCTTGGTAGTTCCCAGACAGTCTATGCATATTTGTTATGCAAATATTATTTCCTTTAATCCATACCTGCTACAAATGCCTGAAACCAGCATGATGTCATTCTTATTAAATAAAAAATTTTCTCTATGTAACTAGGTCTGGCTGATGGTTAGCAATAGGAAAATTCATAGCTTGAAAGACAAGACATTGCATGGTTCGTGATTTGTGATTTCCTGGATGTGTCATGTCCTGTATCTCACTCAGGTACTGTTAAGTGTGAAGGCAAGGGAAAGCTGTCTGAAAGCATCTCTGAGTATTTTTTATAATTACTGAGAAGTCATCAAAATGCATATTAAGCATGTAGTTACAAAATCTGAATAATAAAATGTCATTGTTTCAGAAGATTCCTTTTTTTTAGAAGATTATATTTTTCAATATAGTTGCCTTAAAAGGGGGCAGCTCAATGGATTGAGAGCTAGACCTAGAGATCAGAGGTCCTAGGTTCAAATCTGGCCTCAAACACTTCCTAGCTGTGTGACCCTGGGCAAGTCACTTGACCCCCATTGTCTAGCCCTTACCACTCTTCTGCCTTGGAGCCAATACACAGTATTGACACCAAGACAGAAGGTAAGGGTTTAAAAAAAAAAGAGTCCCCTTAAAAAAGCATCATATTGTCTACACATACACCTTCAAATGTGTGGTTCAGTCATTTTCAGTCACATCTAATTTTTTGTAATTTTGTTTGGGGTTTTCTTGGCAAAAATATTAGCATGGCATGCCATTTCTTTCTCCACCTCATTTTGCATATGAGGAAACTGAGGCAAACAGAGGTTACAACTTGTCAAAAGTCACACCGCTAATAAGTATCTGAGGTCAAATTTGAACTCAGGTCCTCTTGACTCCAGACCCGGTACTCTCTACCCCTTAGGTGTCTACGTCAAATCCACTATAATTCCAGAGGGAATCTTATTCATCTTTTGGGTTTTCCCTATTTTTAGTATTTATCTTCTTTCCTGACAGGGTGACTAAACTGGGAGGGTCAGGCAGACATTGTAGATGTGGATTACTGAGATTTTAGCAAGATACTTAATAAAATATATCATACTGTTCTCATTTAAAAAGTGGATATATGTAAACTCAAAGATAATAAGGTAATTAGTTAAATTTGGAACTAATTGAATGATCAGATTCAAAGAACAATGAATAACAAATAATAAACAGGCCTAAAGTTAGGAAGATCTAAGTTCAAATCTGGTTTCGGACACCAGCTGTGTGACTTTGGTCAAGCCATTTATCCTCTGTTTGCCTCAATGTCCTCAATTATAACATAGGGATAATAATAGCGCCTACCTCCCAGGGTTGTTCTAAGGAACATATGAGAAAATAATTGTAAAGTGCTTAGTACTGAGACCGGCTCTTAGTAAGTGCTATGTAAATGTCAACTATTTCAGCTATTAATATTATTAATGGATCATTTTCAGCTAGAAAAGAGAACTCTAGGAAATTGTCCCAGGCATCTGTACTTGGCTTACATCATTTCACATTTTTATTGATGATCTGGATAGAAATATGCTCATTAAATTTTCAGATGACACAAAGTTGGGTGTTAGCATTGGCTACCTAACACAGTGTATGATAGAATAGGGATCCAAACAGCTCTTGGCAGCCTAGAACATTCAGCTGAAGCTAGTAAAAATTAAATTTCATAGAAGAAAATGAGAAATCTTACAACTGGATTTTTAAAAATCAACTTTATAAGTAGAGCTTGGGGGAGGTGTCATTAGACAGAATTTGATCTCAAAACAACTTGGCAGTTATAGTGTACTCTGTGTTCACTTTGACATGGCAGCCATAAAGTTAAGGTCATCCAGGGTTGTATTAAGAAGAACAAAGCTTCTGGGAATAGAAAATTGATAAAAACTTTTCTATATCCATATATATATAAAATGATATCTTTTTAGTTATCAGTGTCACAGCTTAAGAAAGACTTTGAAAATAATGGAGAGAATCCAAAGGATGGTAACCGAGATGTTAAAGGACCTTGAGTCCATACTATATGAAAATTGGCTCAAGGAATTAGGGTTCTTTAGCTTGGAGAAGGAAAAAAAACAAGATAATTGTTTTTCAACATTTGAGGGAATACCATGTAGAGAGGAAATTTAATTTTTTCTATTTGTCTCCAGAGAGTAGAACGAGGAGCAGCAGGCAGAAGTTGCAAAGAAACAAATTTAGACTTGATGTCAGGGCAAACTTCCAAAAATTAGAAATGTCCATCAGTGGAAAGGGTTGCCTTGGATGTAGGTTCTGTCTCACTAACCACCATCAAATAGGGGTTGGATCACATATAATGTGTATCATATTGCTTGCTTTCTCCATGAATGGAGGAAGGACTGGAGGGGTGGAAATCTAGAACACAAATATAAGAATGAATGTTGAAAAATAAATAAATGTAGTAAAAAAACCAAACAAATAGAGGCTATATGTTCACATGCAGCTTTGAGTTATAGTGGAGATTACTTATGGATATGAATTATACCAGATGACTACTGAGGTCCCATCCAACTTTAAAAATTATTTGATTCTGTAATGATACATGTAAAGTCCAGTGGAACTGTCATTGGCTCTGGCAGGGGGGAGTGAGGAGGGAATGGGGAAAAAACATGAATCATGAAACCATGGGAAAATATTCTAATTTAATTAAATAAACAAATTTTAAAAATTTTTTTAAGTACCACAAAAAATTTTTTGATTCTGGAAAGATAGGAGATTAAATAACTCATGACTTTTCATATTATATCATTTAAATATCAACATAAAGATTTTATTAATATTTTTAATTGCTGTTTTCTTTTTAATAAATTTGTGATTGAGATGATCATTTCTTGCTCATTATTATTCTTTAATTATTTTATTTTTAATTAAAGAGTATATTATAACATGTTTTAATAAAAAGAAAGGACTCTGAAATATTTAGTTTATATGACTTTAATAAGAAATATTCCTGTTGAGCACTGAATGGAAACTCATTAATATACAGGTTCAAGAAAGACCTTAAACTCATAGAAATGTCTTATCATGGATCTAGAGGTAGAAGGAACCTCAGAGGTCATAATTCGATCACCTTATTTCTTTTTAAAAAGAAACTGGAACCATAAAAGTTAAAATTATTGAGCTGAAGTCATTCAAATAGTAGATGCTAGGTTTGGGATTTGAACCAAGGTCCTCTTACTTCAGAGTCAATCTTTCCACTTTATCAAGCTGCCTCCTATATATAAAATTTTATTTATTTTCCTTTGAATGAAAAATAAAGTTTCTGGGGTCACCACTTAGCAATTTCTGAGGAAGTCTTAGATTGAGGAGAAAACAAAACAAAATCTAAAATATATACATATTTTGGAATGATCCTTTTCAGCAAATGTTGAATGAATATGCAAAAAAACACTATAAAGTGTAGTCTCCTCTTTTTCTTTGGTTACTATAAAAGTGATTGTCGAAATTTGAACAGAGGGAGTATTTCTGAAGTAAGTGCTTTCAGTAATCAAAAAAGCAGTCAAGACTGTTATAAATGCCTCTAGCAATTCCTGATGTGCTCAATAGAATACTAATAGCTCCCTTGGAATGACTTTAATGCAAGGATGATGACAACAGTGGTGCAGAGAAAGAACACATCAAGCTTTCCTTTAGCTGGTATCCAAGGTGACACACAGTGTGTGCTCATCTGAAGGCTGAATACATGGAAATTCTTAAGCCAATTCAGACTTGTTTTAGCCTGGTACATACAGAAAATGCAATCACAGCAGAAGGAAAAGGTATGGGCAAGCTCTTTGTCTTGCCCCCCTTTAGCCTTCATCTGTACCATTCATGAAAGATAGCTGTTTTTCCTGTTAGGAACCTTGTCAAATTCAAGGTCTAGGGTTGAAGATGGACTTAAAACTGTTTTCTAAAGAAGGTCCAAACCCAAAATGACAGAAGTAGGTAGTAGTGAATCTAAATAGGTTTAGTGTCTGAATAAGGACGAGAAGGGCCATGTATTTGAAAACAGGGTTGGCACCTACTTCCCCCCGCCCCCGTACCCAATTAATCTCCCTGTAATGATTGGTTCAGATCTTTGCTACAAAGTACTGTCAATCTCAACTAATCATCAGCTGAGTATAAATGAACTTCAACTGTACAAAAACAGTTTCATAATTAAGATGACAAGGGGAGGAGTGGAAGAAGAGAGAGTGAAAGAGAGGAAGAGAATGGAGGAAAATGAAGAGCTTTAAATCCAAGTTTAAATTCTTAATTAAGGACTACCTCCATCCATCTGTGTATACACAAGTTATTGGAGAAAATGGTCCCATGGACTCACTTTTCTCAGATCAGTAGTATGGCTGTATGCCATATAGGAAACATGCCCAGAAGTCAAATAGAAAGTGCATAGAAACTTTTTTTAAAAGAGGATTACTCAAAGCCAGGAAAGGCAACCACCAAAGAAAGATCAGGAGGGCCCAAGAGCAGCTTTGTTTGGAGGAGAATACATTCATAGCTGGATGAGACTTTAAAGGTCATCTAATCCAACCCCTTCATTTGACAAATAAGAAAAGTGAGTTTGTTTTTTTTTTCAGTTTATTCAGTTGTTTTTCAGTCATGTTTGAGTCTTCATGAACCCACTTGAGGTTTTCTTGGTAAAGATACTGAAGTGGTTTGCTATTTCCTTCTCTAGCCCATTTTACAGATGGGGAAATTGAGACAAATAGGGTAAAGTAAACTTGCCCAGGTTCACAAAGCTAGTAAATATCTGAGGCAAGATTTGAACTCAGGAAGATGATTCTTCCACCACTGAAATTTTAGCTAGATGCCCTATTTCTGTTTAAATCATTCCCCCCAACAACTCAGCCTTGAAAACAAAACATTTTCTTTTATGATTTTAAACTTCTTACCAAACTCCACCCCTTCATATATCTTCTTTCTACTTTCACTCTCTATTCTCACAAGTAGCTCTGCTTTCTACCCTCAGTACAATGGTCCATGTCCTTCTTATTGATTAAATAATCCACAGACCTTTATTAAGTACCTACCATATGTTGGCCCTCTGACAAAAATGAAAAAAATCCTTTTTTTCAACTTTCTTATATTATAACAGGGAGACAACAGATTAATCTGTAAGCATATAGTCTAAGCATAAATAGAATTAATTCAAATTCATACAAGGTAGTAATATACAGGATGTAGTTAAGTGGCACAATAGATAAAGCAAGCATTGGGCTTGAAATCAGGAAAACTCATCTTCATGAGTTCAAATCCAACCTTAGACACTTAATAGTTGTTTGACTTTAAGCAAGGAACTTAACCCTGTTTGCCTCAGTTTCTCATCTATAAACATGAACTAGAAAAGGAAATGGCAGACCACTCTAGAATCTTTGCCAAGAAAATTCCTTATAGGGACATGAAGAGTAAAATATGACTGAACAACAGCAATAAAAGTTAAAAAAAGGAAATTGGTAATGCTTCATGGGATTAGGAAAGACTTCATATAGAAAGTGATGCTTGAGTTCATCTTGAAGGAAAAAAGGGCTTCTATGAAGTAGAGGGCAGGAGTGTATTCTAGGTAAAGAAACAGGGATGGGGGACAAAGTGTCCTGTTGGGAGAACAGAGAGAAAGCCAGTTGGGCTAGGTTTTTAAAATGTGGGATGGGCAGGAGTGTACACTGAGGCTGAAATAGTAGTGGAGAGTCAGTTTGGGAAAGTCTTTAAAAGCTAAACGGAGGAGTTTATATTTTAACCTCAAGGTAACAGAGAGTCACTGGAGTTAATTGAATAGGTGAGTGACATGGTCAGGTCTGCTCTCTAGGATCATTATTTTGGCAGCTGTGTGAATGATAAGGTGGATTGGGGGAACTAAGTAGCCATTGCGGTAATAATCTAGGTAAGACATAATGAAAACCTGTACTTAAGGTAGTGCCTATATGAGTAGAGAGAAGGGGTCAGATGTGATAAATGTTGAGGAGGTAGAAATAGCAATGTTTGGTAACTGCTTAACTATATGGGGCGAAGGAGATAAGGGGTTTAGGATAACTGAGGATATGAAGCTGGGAAGCTTAGAAGAACCGTGCTACTATGGACAGAATCGGAAAACTTTGGAAAAGTTATCTCTAATTTAGAATATTTTAATAGACTTCTGATCTTTCATTTCACCAGCTAAAGATTTATCTTGAGCACAGCTCCCATATCCATCTCATGGCCCATTCATAAGCAGTAAAATGCAAACTTCTAGAGTCTTGTTCCAACCTAGTCTGCTAACCTTGTTTCATATAATTTCTGCACCAACCATAACACTAGCAATTCAGTGATTCTATGCTCTCTACTCCATAGGTCTGGAATGCATAGTCTTTCCCAAGAAATCCTTCTCTTTTGTTTAAAGCCTTCTTAAAGCTCTTTAAAGTCTTCTTTTTAAGCCTTCTCTTATTTCACCAGCTATGTGATTTGATTTCTTCTTCCTTAAATATGTCATATCACTCAGTAAAGACTTCACCTGGGCATTTCATATGTTCTCATATCATAGTAACATGAATAATTATCTTATCTTCCTCTATTCAGCTCTTTGAAATCTGGGACTTTGTGTTGGTTCATTTTTGTTTCCATCCTACAGTTGTTAATAAATATTGAGTGAGTTAATAACATTGTTGTTTGGGCGGGAAGCCATCAATCCATTCTGAAGAATGTAAACTGGTATCAGATATGGATTTGGATATGGATGCTGTCAAGCCTTTCCTGAAAAATTATTCGAGGGTCCCCAGGGAAGGGCAAGGGAAATGGAGGAAAATAAGAGAGAACAAAACGGGGGTCAGGAGGACCGAGGCAGCTGATCACTGCCAAGGCGAAGCCTCATTGGGAAGAGCTAACATTTTATAGAGAGAGCAGAAACAGGCTGGGGTCTTTGCACAAGTTTTCACCTACACAATGAAAAGTAAATGATTAATAAAGTGGTACAATGTAATCTAGTTTACCTCATCGAGTCTACACAGTGATTTCTATAGATCATAAATCAACATGTAACAACCTTGCATAGATTGCCAAGGAAATACATGCATCAGTGTTTTTGTAGGAACATTTAGTGATTGAGTTTGAGAAAGTAGGGGGTTGCTTGAGGCTTTGGGCCTTGGGGTGAAAAGGTAAGATACGTGGTGAGCTTCAGCTACATTTTGGCTTTTCAGTTTTGCTGAGTGGGGTTTCAGGCTTCGCCTTTCATGACCCCAGAGCTTTGCTCAATGGGGTTCCCAGTTTTGGTCCCCACATTCAGTCAGCTACCAAAATGTGTAACTTAATAGATGCTGTTAAGAATTCAGATCAGGCCATTATAAAAATGTTATATGACTTCAATAAATTCTCTAATGGAATAATCTTCAAAACCTCCAGATATATAAATAAGATCAGCTATGCAATGTGGACTAGCAAACGCCTGACTTAAAAGTCATTGCATACAAATGATTTGGGAAGGAAATGTACTTTTTAGCTTCACACCAACTATCCATGAAATCAGCCCCAAGAATTATAGACTGTAAGTGTGTCCTTAAATAAATGTTGTGGCCAAACTTCATTATGTTTTACATTCTTCCATTGAAGTATGCATTAGTTGAGCTCAGAATTCTGCAAAATTAAATCTTCATTTGACACAATCCTCAACAACTAATGAAATGTTTCTGTTTTAATTTTTATGAATCTACTAAATAAGCAAATTCAAAAGCAATACTTCCCACCTTTGTTGGTAACCCCTTAAGAAGCACTCAGCATCCGATGTGTATAAAACGTTTCTCCTAAATTGCTTAACATATAACAAAGCCCTGGGAAGAATTTGACTTAATTTTACCACTTGCAAATATATACATCCTGAGTAACTTACACAGTGACACAGGTTAAATACACCATTATTGAGGATGATATGTATGAACATAACTACGTTCCTTCCCAAAGAGTTAATTAAGTTGGAAATACTTGTAGTTTACTACTTACCCTAAATAAGAAGTCTCAGTAGCTCAATTGACAGATATTTATTGAATGTTTCTTGATAGAGACCTTAAAAGTAGTGGTAATATGTGTATTTGTTCCCAATGATTCATTCCATTCTTTTGATTCATTTAGCACATATGCTCTGATGCTCTGAATGTCTCCTCTCTGCATATAGGATAAGATCTCTGGTCTAATTCCTTTTGGAGCTGATATGTAAAAATGGAGTAAAAGACAATGCTGGGTTGTCCTTATGGAGAGGTGCTACTTTTTTAAAAGTCTTAGACCTGAGATAATTTCAGTTTAAAAAAAAAAAACAACACAAAAATAAGGTGTCAGGATGGTCTTTTTATGTTATAAAAAATAAGTAACCAAACATTGTGATATTTTCCCCTATTTGTCTTGAAACATATTTCAAAGTACCTATTAATATAAGTTTCAGGAAATCTCTATACAAGTGATTAAAACTTAATTATATTAATTTTCCCTGTAGGTCAACTGAAGTATTGTGCATTGAGTGCCTGAGTTTAACTGAGAGCTATATCCAGGAATCTTGACTTTTCATCACCTATTCTGGACACAGAAGAGGACCTCCTAACGCGTACACAACAATGTCTGCATCCAATCTATCATGGTAAATAGATTGCATGTCAAATCTTAAATGTAGCTACTGTATGAAGTTAACATTTTTGAAAAGTTTGGCTTTACTGTGCTTGGAAATTTAGAACACCTTCTCTTGGAATGTTGAGTAATCCCTTCTGGGCTAGTGTGGGAAGAAAGGATGCAAATGTTCAAGGATGATAGTCAAGCATAATCCAGCCCCAGGCATCTGTTGGTATGTCCTGTTATATATCTGATTTCATTTGTAGCTGGAACCTTCCTGTCTGGAGGAGAGAGGACTAGGAACAATGTAGTCTTTTCCCTCCCTTTACATATCTTTTATTTGCCTGATGTAGCTCAGGACTAAAAGCCACAAAGTTAGAAGATATTTTAGAACTCCTTTACTCTCAGCCTTGTACCTCTATGGAATAACTTAAAGTGAAAATTTTCAGCACACAGACCTGGAGGAGAATATTCTTTTTTGAGATCTTTGTATATCTCTCTGGCCTTCTATCCTCAGGTTTTTAGTTCTTTTTTTTAAGTTGTTTGGTATAGAGAAGCAAGTTATCTATGCTCATATTGGGGATGAATGGCATGAAGAATTCTAAGACTAGAAATAATTGATATTACACTAATTAGATACATCTAATTGTGTTAGATTTCTAGAGACTCTGTGAACAAAATTTTAGGAATTCATGGTGGGTCTAGCAAAATTATACAACCTTGCTAAATGTGGAGAAAAAGCATCAAGGAAAAAACCTAGAAAGCTTCTCCATTTACCCACGTGATTCTTACTTCTGTATACTGAGAATGGAATTCATTCAGACTAATACAAAATATGTGCCTAGCCTTAGCTATATTTTCTCCACAAGACTGCTTTTGGTTTAGTTCAATACCTTCCTTGGAGGCAAGATATATAATGAAGTCTTTGGTTTTTTAATTAAATTTTTTCAGTAACATGCATTTAATTTTTTCTCTTGCCTACCATCCACCTCCTACTGAGATAGAAAGAAGCAAAATAATTCCCTTGTAATAAATAAGCATAGTCAACCAAAAAAATCCATATTGACCATGTCCAAAAATGGATATATCATTCTGCATTATGAGTCCATCACCTCTGTCAGGAGATAGAGTAACAGTTCGACATGGGTTCTCTGGAATCATGACTGATCTTTGCACTGATCAGTTCTTCAGTCTTCCCAAGTTATCTTATAAATTATTTCCCTTGATCTGCTCACTTCGCTCTATAAAAATTCACATGTCTTTCCAGGGTTTTCAGAAACTATTTCCTTCATCATTTCTTACCCCAGAGTAGCATCCTATTACATGTATATGCCATAATTTGTGCAACCATTCTCCAGTTAATGGCCATTATTTTAGTTTCTAGTTCTTTGCCATGTCAAAAAGAGTTCCTATAACTAATTTCTTCTTTCTTTAGTCTCTGGTGTATAGCATGGTAACAATTAGGTTTAAGGACCTTCCTTAACTGATAGCTAAGCATAAGTGTAGAAGAGGGAGCCTCAGGACTTTTCCACTAAAACTTCTTCTGAATCAGGCTGGCTGTATGCCAGACAAGAGTAGACAAAGTAGGTGACAGCATTAGCTAACAAATACACAGTCAATGGTCCCCAAGGATAAGTTCGTCAAATGGAAAGTTGCTCCAGTTTAGTATTGGTAATACCATATACATAGCAATATTATTTGTCACAGTTATTCAACTACTGCTAGATAGTTATATGTGACTAGTAGAACAAACAAATGAAGGAATTGAAAGCCAGCTGACTCGTCCACATTTCATAATGGAATCACAAAAATTCTTCTGTTGTTAGCTGAAAATTTCTGGTAGGTACCAAGAATAGATTGGTTTGTTTGTTTTTTTAAGCTAAATGGTCTTTAAAATTATGAATATCTCATTTGCCTTTTTATGCCTTAATGTGATTTGAATTAGTGTCATGACTAAGATAAAATTTAAGAACAATTGTATAACAACAGACATATTTGTGCTTCCATTTCCCTAATGAATTTCTCTGACCTCAGTAACCTGTATTAGCCAGCCCTACAGATGCCTCTAATTTGCACTGAGATTTATTTGATATTCTGCAGTTCCAGTATTCCTCAGAGCCTCCTGATCTAAACAGAGCATGGGCACATGAAATGAAGAACACCTCAAACCATACCTTTCCCCCTCCAAAATGAGGTCATTTTCATTTCCTGCTCTCTTCTCCCCCCATTCCAAAACTCCCCCCCCACACACACACACAGAATATGCTCTTTCTTATATGGTTCAGAATGCCTTCTGGTCCACATTTTGGTAAAAACAACCCTAAGGCTCAGTGATTCATTTTAGTTTGTTATGTTTATTCAGACATGAAAAAAAATCCTCATCTCTTAAGCCAATATGAAGAAATTATGGTTTTGGATGTCCAGAAAATGCTTCCTCTATCTAATTTTTTTCCAAATAATATTCTGAAATAAGAGGAAGGTATGCATGTGTTTGTGTATGTGGGTTGGGGGCCGAGGGAGAGCTGGTCACTTGAAGCAGAAACTATAGACTGAGAAATTTCCTTAGTTGGTTGTAAAATGCTAAAGAGGCATTCACATAAAGGAGGAGAGATTTAAGGGCTAATTATCACACAGTGGACATGATCAGAGGCAGTGTGATACAGCAGAAAAGATTATATATGTGGAGTCAGAGGACCTGGATTTGAATCCTGACTGTATTCCTCTACAACATAATCTAGGTGACTTTGGACAAACCCTGCAACCTCTCTTGGATTCCATTTACTTTATTGTTAAACTTTAGGATGGGTCCTCTGGGATTTCTCTTCAGTTCTAAGTCTATAATCCTGTGACCAGAAAGAAAAAGATAGCCCTGTAAATGAGTGAAAGATAACTTCCTGACGGACTGCTTGCCTGTTTGATTTGTGTTCATACAATATTAAGAGTAACCAAGGAAGGCCCTCAAATGCTGGGAGTAATACAAGATAGACAGTCATGAAGGCTTCGAGAGTAGCCTCATTGGAAAGAATGCCTGTGTGGATGAACTCACAGATGCATTAGGAATTGAGAGAATCATCAAAAAGGGAGACACTGACCCTTCCTTGAATTTACTATTTTTATTTGACTTGGGGAGGCAAAGAGGAAGAGAAGTTATTAATAATTTAATTGGAGACAACCATAAGACAAAGTGATAGAAGGGATGCGATGAGAAACTAAATTAAAAAAGCAGGCTCTCCTTTCAGACATCAAATCTTTGGAATAAATGACATGCAAACAAGTTACATCCCTAGTCAGATGTTAAGATAAACATTTAATTAAAGCTTTAACTGGTCTCATGCTCCCAGAGTACCACAGACAAGACCTTAGGCTGCACTAGTTTCTTAGTTCTCAGGAACCAGTGCAAAACTTAGTAGAGAAAAAGGAAGTTTGTCCCTTAAAATGTAATTAAATAATAAATTAAGGCAGTGGTCCTATGACCTGGGGACTTTCTTTAAATTATTTTACAGAAATTTTTATCTTGTTAATCTATCCCTTACAGGGGCCAGTAGCTAGTTATACTTTATAATAAAATTTTGATTGATCTGCTTCTAACTCTGTGGTCTTGAACAAGCCAGTTTATCTCATACTTCCTTATCTTCAAAATGACGGGTCTCTGGGACTCCTAGGTAGCATAGTAGATAGAGTACCAAGCCAGGAATCTGGAGACCTGGTTCAAAATTGGCCTCAGATACTTCTTAACTATGTGACCCTTGGCAAGTCATTTAACCCTGATTGCCTAGCCCTTGCTGCTCTTCTGTCTTAAAATTGATACTGACCGAAGGTAAAGGTTTAAAAAAAATTTTAATAAAAAAAAAAGTGAGGGGTCTAGACTAAATGTCTAAAGTTCCTTCTAGCTCCAGCAGATTGTGATTTACTGCCTACTTTACCATGCAACCAGAAGGAAAACATTTTGTAAACCTTAAAGCACTATATAAACATGAGTTATGACAATTATCCATTGCCTCCTTTTCTTGTAGTTATGGCCCTGGAGATACAGAGAGGCTTGAACATTTAAAGTTGTAAGCAATTGTTACGATTTCATTTGCAACTCCTTTGAGTCACTGCAAGACTGATGGAAGGCTCTCTCTGAACCCAGTGCTTAACTGTCCTGGACCTTGAAGGGATCAATATAACACTAAACACCCCACCCCACCAACTGCCAAAGTGTCAACACACTGTTTAGGAAGATTTTTCTGTTATATACTCTTTTTTTCTTCTATCTACTTGTAACCACCTATTAAGATATATACCTGCCTTTGAGCATGAGATTTTCTGGTGACGGGTGGTCTTTAGATCTCTCCTACCCAGCACTTCAAGGTGATCATTGTATCCTTTGCTTTCAGTTCTCTTCACTTTAGTATCTAGAGTCTCTTCATCTCCAAATAATAGCAGCTCCTCTGTGTCATTCCTTTTCCAAGACCCTTTTCTCTTCTTTTGTATAGCAATAAACTTTTCAATGAACTTATCTGTATTGGTTCTGGATGATCATTGGAATCCCTTTAAATATTGTTATTTTTGGACAGGAAATGGGAGATAAGTTGTTATACCTTTCTTTAAACTACCACCTATATTATTATATTTTATACCCTTAGAATTGAAATGGTTAATGTCCACATCCACGTGGCTCACCATAACCCTCCAGCCAGTTTATGGCCTTGGCTAACGGAACAATTGTTTTGATGATGCTAAGTTTTGGAAACTATTATTATCCATGCTGAGAGTTGAATTGATGATCTGAACTCTTATCAACCAAGGTACAATCACCACCTGCTGGTTGTTACCCAAATTACAGTCACAAGGTTGTTAGAGAAATAAAATAAATCCTAAGGAATGAACTTTGTCAAAATGACCCTCTTCTAAAAATGGTAAATATTTATGTCCCTCAAGAACACCAACCACACAATGAGAACTTGGCAAACCTTCAAAATGAGCTGAACATTTCATAATCTAGCAATGACTCTAAAAACCAACCTGCATTTACTACTAAACTCAAGTTTTAGAATCACATTTACTGGTTTTTACAAAATTTTCTTGACCATGTCCACAAACAGAAAACGCAATGAAGTCTGAAATGTGTAACTTACTAATAAATTAGCTATAAACAAGATGTGACATTTCTGTACTGAATATCACAAGATATTCTGTTTTTGTCAGTGTTGGAAAGTTTAATATTTTCAATATTGTTACTTGCATATTCATTAATCCCAAATGACTTTCTTGATCCTAGAATCAGTGATCATTGGAACACACACTGATATTCTCTATTTCCTTCTTCCTCTAAATATGCTCAGGTCTATCTATCTTTAAATTAAAAAATAAAAAGAATAGATCCTAAACTCTACTAATGCTCAAGTTATGGTTGTGTATCTTTTTTTCTTCTTCACTGCTATAATTCTACTAATCAACAAATAGTTATTAAGTGCCTACTGTGTGCTGAGAGGAGAAAGAAAGAAAGAGTCCCTGCCCAGAAGGAATTTATATTCTATTGGGACATCATATATATAAATAAGAATATAAGGAAATGAGCACATAAATTAAAAATTACTGAGGAAAGGAGAATTTAGAAGTAGGGACCAACTGTTAGGAAAGGCCTATAGAGAAAGTCAAAGTTTTTGTTTTTATTTTTGCTATTTTTTGGGTTACCAATGGAGAACAAAGATTTTTTATTAGTTATTTCAATATCCCATCTTTTACTTTTCTGAAATCATGCTTTAGCCATTGCTATACATGTTCTTCATTGATAAAACATTGCATCCAATTCACAGCTATCATAGGGTTTCTTCACTTCCCTTCCAGTATAAATAGCATATATTCAGAACTAAGTGTAATGTTTATTATTGTTACTGCTCTCCTTATAAAATTAAATGCAAACCACCAGATATTTTTTTCTCAATACATCTGCTTCATAATATCCAATGACGAGATTTTCCTGAAGTAATCACATTATTAGAAGTACAAGTGCATTTTCTATTTGTTCTTGAGAGGAAATTTCAATAAAGCAGAGACTCCTTTTTTTAAAAGTATCATTCAGTAAGTTGTGATGGGTTTCTGCACAAAGTTTTCATGTGGTGCTAATGAGACTTGGGTTGCATGTTCAGTTCCCACAGGGCCCAATTAGCTCCACTCTGTTTCATGGTCAAAAGCTGTACCTCTACCCCTGGTTGGCTTTTTTCCAAATATTCACCACTGGTTGCAGTGGCAGGTGAGGGGGCTTGTTTATTGGGTCAGCAAGAAGACATCCTAAATTCTGGGAAAACATCTCAAAACACTGCCCTTATGACACTGAGAGGACACTAATGTCATTGTCCTTTCTGTTATCATCTAGGTCTCTGTTCTAGATCATGACATTGTTTTATTATTCTTAAAAGAATAAAACCCTTTCTTTTCTTTTGTAAAAACAAGGACAATGAATACTCATGCTACTGTTTACTGAGAACATAAAATAAATAATTCTATGAAGTTCAGGCTGGGTTCTTAAGTCTGTAAATACTCAGCAGGATTAGATTACCCACAGTCCCATGTTTTAGAGGGGACTGAAGAAAGCAGCTAAGTAAAAGCCAAGTGAAGGGTTTAACAATCTTTTTAGTTGTAAAATGCTTTTCGGTACAACAAATGATTTTATTTAAAGGATGTGCATAATTTAGTTTAGAATTCATCTTCATTAAATGTTACTACTAATTGGCTAAATTATGATACTATTATAGTATAGAGTATATATTTTGAGATTCTATAATGAATCTGAATTCATGGGCAAGCCACTTAAGTCATCTCTGCAAAACTCAGTATTCTTATCTCTAAAATTGAGACCACAACATCTATCTTTTTGAGATGTTATGATACTCCAATGAGATAATATGTGTAAAATATTTGCAAACTTCGAAGTGCTATGTATAAAAGTCAGCTTTTTATACTCATTATTATGGCTTTTATTTCATATTAGCATAAGTCCTTTTAAGTTTTGATAACTATATTATATAAAAATATTATAACTCAGATGGCTATTAAACCAATCTTTGCCCTAGTAAAAGCCAAGTTCAGTTATACATTTTCAAATATTTGGCTTTAATTTTCTATTTACTTTAGCTGTGCATGCCTGGTGACATACATGGTCCAAGGTACTAGCCTAATCAAGTTCAAAGAAGGGTCATCTGAATGTGGACTGCCAGGTGATGAATATTTTGGGGGAACAGCAATTCATCTTCTAAACTGAAAAGAACTTGAGAACTACCCTGATGAAAGGAGTAATAATAATTTTGTTTTTTATTCATTTTTCAGTTGTGTCCAATTCTTTGTGCCCCCATTTGGGGTTTTCTTGGCAAAGATACTGCTGGAGTGGTTTGCCATTTCCTTCTCCAGGACACTTTTATAGATGAAGAGAGGGAGACAAACAGGATTAAGTGATTTCTCCAAGTCACAAAGCTAGTAAATGCCTGAGCCTAGATTTGAACTTAGTAAGTAGTGTCTTCCTGACTTCAGGCTCAGCATTCTATCCACGGTGTCATCTAACTGTTAAGTAGTAATAATAGCTAACATTTATTTATAAAGCACTGTAAAGGTTACAAAACAGTTTACCTCTTATCCCACTTGATCCTAATAATAACCCAGCAAGGCAAATATTATTATCCGCATTCTACAGATTCTGAGAGGTTTTGACTTGACTAGGACCACAAAGCTAGAATTTAGGTGGAATTCAAAATCAGATATTCCTGAATCCAAGTCAAGCACACTATCCACTTTGTCACCTCATACTTTTGAAAGTGTTACAGTATATTTATGCCAAATTGGTTCATCTGTCAGAGGAATTGTGAGGCTTAGGTTGTTATGTATATTAAATCAATATATATATACAGTTAGCAAAACAATTGATCATTGTTAAAGATAATCAGGATAATAATCCATTATTATCAATGAAGAATAGTTGGTTATGCTATAAAACTTTATATCCTCAAATAGAATCCAATATGCTGTTTTCTTTACACTTATTTTCTGGCCCTCAAGATTTAGATTTGAACAGTGTGAATTCAACACATGACTAATAAAATAAAAGAGGAGAAAAATAAAACAGAATATTTACAAATTTTCTTATTAGAACACACACATTTGAAAGATTGAGAACATAATTTCAAAGAGATATTTAATATGCAAGATTTCTTTTCACATTTTGAGTTCTAAATGCTTCTTTAGATATTGTTCTTTTTAGTTTCTAAAAATATAACTTATTTTCCAACCCATATTTGATAGGGGGGTTTTAAACTTTCACACCTGAGTATAACTTAAGAGTCATGGCCTTGAAAGGGCCCCAAGTTATGACTATTGCTAAAATAATCTCCATGAGATTTCCTATGTATTTTTTTCAACTCTTACCTCCTATCTTAGTAAAAACTCTTAAGACAGAAAGGCAAGGGCTAGGGCAAATGGGGTTAAGTGATTTGCCCAGAGCCATATAACTAGGAAGTGTCTAAGGCCAGATTTGAACTCAGGAAAAGAACCTGACTTCGGGTCTATCCATTAGACCACCTAACTGCTCCTTCCTATGCATTTGGGTTTTTTTTAAACCCTTACCTTCCATATTTTAATCAATACTGTGTATTGGTTCTAAAGCATAAGGGTAGTAAAGGGCTAGGTGATGGGGGTTAAGTGATTTGCCCATGGTCAGACATCTAGGAAGTGTCTGAGACAAGATTTGAACTGTGAATTTCTAAAAGACCCAAAATGCCTCATATTTAAGATATCTAAGTTGAGTTAATTCAAAGTCCCATTTCATGCTGTTCTAGAATAGCTGTGCCTGTTTTTTTTAAGTGTCATTCATTCAAACAATTGTAGTTAACCCTGAAGTCATGAACTAGTGAATCGCCTAAAAAGCAACATAAATCATCTATTTTCTATGTCTTATAGAAGGCTTGATTTTTCCTTTTAGGATCACTAGATCTCTAATTTGAGCTATCTAGTCCATTGATTCCCAAAGTGGGCACCACCGCCCCCTGGTGGGTGCTGCAGCAATCGGGGTGGGGGGTTATGGCCACAGGTACATATATCTTTCCTATTAATTGCTATTAAAATTTTTAAAAAATTAATTTCCAGGGGGCTAAGTAATATTTTTTCTGAAAAGGGGGCAGTAGGCCAAAAAAGTTTGGGAACCACTGATCTAGTCCAACCTCCTCGTTTTAATGGGAAAGATACTCAGCCCCAAAGAAACTGAATTACTTGCCCAAAGTCATTTTAGAAGAGGGGCTCAGGTTTAAGCCAAGGTCCTCTGATTCTAAAGCCAGCTTTCTTTCTTTCACCTGCAGTTACTTTGAAGAGAGAAAATAGGTGGCATCAGTTATCTTGTATTTCCCACATCTAATTTCTTATTGCATCCATTAGTTGCATTAAGGTATACCCTTTATTGATGCTGTGGAAAGACTCTTCATACTCCAAGCTAATTGACCTGACCAACAGCTTGTTCGTCCTCAAAAGTTCATGTCTAGGCACAGCTAGATAGCACAATGGAATCAATATGTGTTAGAGGAGGCAGATCCTGAACCCAGATCTTTATGACATCTAGGCTAGTCTTTTATCCATTCTGCCATGCTATTGCTTAACGTTTATTTTAAATTCTTTCTCACCTGAAATACTGAAAAATATAGAATGTGATTTCAGCATCGACTTATGAATGATTGTCATTGAAATATTCTCTAAAGGTTATCCAACATATTTCTGAATTACCCACAGTATTTCAAATCTGAAATGTTAAGCTCATGTGTATATCTCATCTAGTATTCCAGCCTTCTGCTTTGCTGCTGTTTTATATCTCGCTCCCTGTCTAGACCAGCAACTTCTGGGCTATACCTCTGGAATCCATGAGCCAGTGCCCAAGGAAATTGATGCACTCAATTTAGAACATCCCCCATACAGAACTGAACTATCTTGATCAGGGATTGAATGCAAGTTTAGGCCAAGATTTCTAGCTTCCCCAATTCCATAGCTTTACAACTCAAGCAACTAACTAGTCATCTACTGAGGCCATTGGGCCATCTTTTCTTCTCCCCCACTACATGTACTTACTATTTTCTCTAGGCACAGTAATCAATAGTACTGTTAAAAGAAAATCTTTGTTCAAGCCTTCTTTCTGATTAAAGAGACACAACTCAGGTAGAGAATATTAAAAGGAGTTTATTAAAAAGCATCAAGGTTAGAATGCATTGGTGGGATGGCCACAAGGGACCAAACCTGCTGCTTTTAAAGACAACTTCTTAGAATAAGTGCAAGACAATCTTGATAGTTACATGATTTTTTAAAAAAGGAATGGGCTAGTGTTTTCAATGAGATGAGTTTATAATCCAGAAAGATGCAGATTTCTAAAAGGGTGTGGGCCACTAGATCTCCACTCCTTCCCCATAGCCACATCATAGGGAAATGAGATTAGGGGGAAATGGGGATGGGATCAAAATCCATCTAGGCAAGACTGACTGACACCTCTCCCATAGACTAATTAATGCTAAGTGCTTCCTTGCAAGTAGGAATTAGAAGACAAGCCAGACTGGAACAAGAGAATCACTTAGGGCACAAGTTGCAATAGCACCATTGCTTCTGGAAAGGGCATGTCAAGATACTGCACTTTTTCAGCAGCCCTGACTTCCCAAGGAAACCATCTCCTAATCCACAGTCCCCTGTATATCGTTTGTTTGTTTTTTTAATCTTTACCTTCAGTCTGAGAATTGATACTGTGTATTGGTTCCAAGGTAGAAGAGTGGGAAGGGCTAGGCAACAGGGACTAAAAGTGACTTGCCCAGGCTCACACAGCTAGGAAGTGTCTGAGACCAGATTTGAACCTAGGACCTCCTCTCTCTGGACCTGCCTCTCAATCCACTGAGTCACCCAGCTGTTTCCAGACACCTCTGTGGCTTGACTCCCCACTATACTTTTTTTTTTTAACCCTTGTACTTCGGTGGAAGATTGGTAAGGGTGGGCAATGGGGGTCAAGTGACTTGCCCAGGGTCACACAGCTGGGAAGTGGCTGAGGCCGGGTTTGAACCTAGGACCTCCCATCTCTAGGCCTGGCTCTCAATCCACTGAGCTACCCAGCTGCCCCCTCCCCACTATACTTTTGTATTTGCATGCTCCACACTTAGCACATTGCTTGGCACAAAGTACTTAATAAGTGTTTTTCATTCCTTCATTCATTCTTATGTGCATACATGCATATAATGCATTTGAAAGCATATACCCCAGAAGGGGCAGCTAGGTGACACAGTGGATAGAGAGGCAGGCCTGTAGTTCAGATGTCCTGGGTTCCAATCTGCCTTTTTACAGAATAGCATTTGAATAGAGTTTAGGCAAAAGATATCTTGATCAGCCTCTACAGGATTTTTTAATATAACCTTCAACATTTAATGTGAATGTGATTAGGGGTGAAGATTAGGGGAAATGATTGGGAGTGAATTGGGCAATCTAATGAGATGGAAGGATGAGTTCTTTAGAGCTCAAATATGTACTGATAACCTGTCTAATTCTTGGTGAGAGTGAAAATTGAAAAGGAGATATTTGAAATTGATTGCATCTCATGTGGCCGTGCATTTACAAGATGAGGGCATTTGATGGAAGATCTGCTTGCTATTTTTCTGTATTCCTATTCAGAATATAATTTTTACATATTCTAGTTGTGATTACTTTATTCCACTTAGTTCCACACATTTTGACATCCAATCCAACAATTATTATATACCTTTATTCAGTCAGAGTACTGTGCTAAGTGTGAGGAATACAAAGATAAAAATGTCATAGTCTCAGTAAACAACCAACAAACATTTATTAAATATCTACTGTGTACTGGACACTGTGCTAAAACACTAGGAATATAAAGAACGTTTAAGCAAAAAGCAGTCCCTGCTCTCAAAAAGCTTACAGTCTAATGGGATAGACAGTGGGGAAACAACTTATGTAAAAATAAAATATAAACAAGAAAAACTGGAGGTAATTAACAGAGGGAAGACTCAAGCATAAAGGGGAATTGGGAAAAGAATCTATAGATTTTTTTCTAAGCTGGGAATTGGAGGAAGCAAAAGTCAATAAGACTGAGATATAGAGATGAGGAAGAATTTTCAGGTGTTGAAGACAACCAGTGAAAATGCTCCCTCAGATTGTCGTGTTTAAGAAATGACAAAGAGGCCAGTGTCACTGCATCTCAGGGTATGGGGTGGTGAGTACATGCTGATGGAATAGGAAAGCATTGAGTTACAGATGCTATATTGAACATTTTCTTCAACAATAAGTGAATCATTTTGGTTTAACTTTCTAAGAAGTAACAATATTGAGTGGCCTACTTTGGGTGATAAACTTTCCTAGAGATCATCAAGCAAAAACTGTATAACTTCTTGTTGGGTAATGGTGAAAGGGATTCTTCTTCAGGTTCAGGTTAGATTAGATAACCTGAATAGATAACCTAACTAGATAACCACTGAAGTCCCTTTCAGCTTGGAAATTCTGTTGGTACATTTCACATCTATTGAATCCTAAAAAAAACTACATTTGTTTAGTCCTAAATGAACTCCATGAAACTCTTGTGAATTAATATCTAAAATCCATCCTTTCTGAAATATGAATATTTTAAAAATGAATACATATCAAAAATATACCATTCATTAGGTTCCAAATATCCACTCCATCTTTTAAAAATTATAGCAACCTCCAAAACATTTTTTGTAAACTTAGATTAACTTCTTGTTAAATTCTGAAAGCTGCAAACAGAACAATTAAATATCAATCATTTAACAATATTCTTTTTTGGCTAATTATTGCATCTGAAGGATGAGCTGTTTGTTATTGCATATTTACATTTAGAGTGTCTCTAACTCTGCTATAAACGTATTAAATTCATTCAAAAAATATTGAGTGCCTATTGGTATAACATATCGTGCTAGGATTATTGGCTATTATAACTTTAGTAGTGCTGTTCATATGAGAGTTTTAATATTCTTGTACCAGAAGCAGCATTTGCTTATATCATCTTTGAAATGTGTTATCCTTGGTTTTCCCTGTGCTTCCTTTTGTTGAATTTTCCCATTATCCTGGGCTGTTTTGCTGCTTTCACATTTTGAGCAAGAAGAAACTTCATAGTCCTCCTCTTTTTCTCATTCTTGTTTCAGGGAACAAATATATTCAGGGTGGCATATTTTTGGTACAACTGCTGATGTATTCCAAATATTTCTTTAAACTCCCTGTCTTTATCAACTTCTTGGCCATATTTGTTCCCAATAAGTGTGCCCCTCTACTGGTGACTCCCTGCTGATATTAGAAAAATGAACCCTAAATTCGTGGGGTAGATATTGTCTTGCCACTTTGCTTACTATTCCATTTTAATAAATGATTTTGTTTTGAGATAATTTGTCCTGGATGAATATTTAAAGGTAAATTCATCAATGGAGGCTTATGAGTTATACTTTTAAGAGTGGGAATCCATAAGATTATCTTGAACCTGGGTTAGGTGTCCTCTGGGGAACCTATTCTGTGAAGGAGGTGCTTCCAGGGTCCTACTTTAAGATTAAAATTTTCTGTAAACCAACATGGAATTCAGTGCAGATGATGTGTTTCTATCTTGCCACTATTCAACCTGCTTTATATTGGAGATGCTATGTGCCCATTTATTGTGACCCTAAAAAAATTGCCTTAAATGCTTAAGACATACTTAATCTAATGTACATATTATATATTTAAGTATGCATACATGCACACATGCATATATACAAATAGGAGCTATATATCCCTTTGATGTGTGTGTGTGTGTGTGTGTGTGTGTGTGTGTGTGTGTAACCCTTGACTCAAAGGGCCAGGGGAATAGGACTCTCTCCTCACTGATGAGACTGACTGACTATTCGGTGTTTTGGTGTGACGGTAGGTGTCTTTGGTAAGAGTGAGCCCATCTTGGGGCTCCTTTGGCACTAGCTCTGGGAAAGAAAATCCATCATTCTGACCTCTCTTTAAATCAGTGGAGAAAGACTCTAGGAAGAAGCTGATATGAGAGGAGCTGGCAGGCTTTAGTGTCCCCCCCACCACCCTCTAGCTTACTAGAATAGAGACTTGGGAGAGTTTCCCCTTGGCTGAAATCTGTTAATTCACTCTCTTATTTGAACTTTTGGTTGAGTTGATTGAGTTTTCACACTCCCAAAGAAGCCACTCATTCAATTTGTACTGTCTGATATTTATTCTCCTATGTTTACTTTGTCATTTCAGTTTTGCTATCAACTTGGATAAATGGGTTTATTTGGTATTTTCTCAGTATGTTCCTTATGGAAGTGACATCACAAGTTTTGTATATAGAACTCAAAATGCTTCTCTGTTAAAAAGCAGAAAGCAAGGGTTTAGCTCAAAGCCTAAAAGTTGTTCCCCCTAAGCTAATAATATCTATGAGACCAGAGAAATGTTAATTCTAGCTCATGACCACCCCCCTTTCTGAGGAGAGCCAAGAGGTCAGCCTCTAGCCCCCAAGCTCCTGCTTCGTCTCCTGGCAGGAATCAAATCTACCTTAGAGAAGGAGGGAGGGAAGAAATGCTAGAGATGTATGTTTTCCTCTCCCTGTGAGCCACAGCTAGAGAGACACACGTGGTCATACATAATCTAAATATGCAAAAATAATAGCACTTCAAACTACACACATGTGTGTGCACACCGGCATATATGCATGTACATGTAGACATAAATAGAGATGGATATAAATGCACATACATATGTATATGTATACATATTTACTTTTAGAGTGAAGTAGTGTGGAGATGAGCCATAATGCCTGACATACCGCTGTCCTCATTCTTGTTGTTCACCCATTGCTTTTGAACACCAATAACATCATGAAGAGATGCATTAACTTGGGAGTAATTTGGATCTAAGTGAGGTGGAGCTGCACAAAGTCATCAGCCTCACTATCTCAGAGTGCCTGGGGTAAATAGGTGCTTAATAAATGTTTGTTAATCAATTGACTGATCTTAAAGACTATTGTGGTGCTGACCACCAAGGTAGATTGGTAAGAAGAAAAACTGAAGGGAGAATAACTTGAGTGTGAGGGCATGTATCTCTAGGCTGAGGTGATAACAGTGAGAATAGATCATAGGATCAGAAAATTTTAATATTGAAAGTGACCTCAGAGAGCATTTAGTTTAATTCAAATCCGAAGAAACTGAGACTTGGGAGATTAAAAACAATTTCTGTGGTCCCATAAGTATAGCTGGCAGGCAAATGGGATTTGAACCTCTGTCTTCTGACAGATCAGAGGCCTTTTTTTTTAAAAACTATACCATACTATATGTAGGTTAAGTTCAAGAAGGACAATTTGATGCCAGGAAAATCTTCTGTTAAAGCTGTTCACAGGTAAGATGGACTGACTGCCTGAGAAGGTACTAGATTTCTCATTAATGGAAATCTTCAAATGTAGTCTGGAGAACCATTTGCCATATTGTAGAGGAATTCCTGTTCAAGTCCAGGTTGGGCTAGATGATGTCTAAGGTCCCTTCTAATTCTGAGATTCTTTAATTATTTAAATAATAGAGACATTTTAAGGAAAGAAAATAATAGAACTTATATGATATGGATATATTTAAGTTTTCTGATGTTTCCAGTGAATTTATCAAATAGTTGACTAGATGTTTTTTAGCAATGTAGAATTATCTTATATTATAGAATTTTATTACAGGGATATTCTTGAGAATTATATTTAACTCTGAGTTTTTTGCCTTTTTGCTTTTTTTTGCTTTTATGCTTTTTAATTCAGCATCTAGCTCCCCGTCTACCCTAAAAATGTTTATCATCAACTTATGGATATCTACAGAGAACATTTAAATACATGAAATTCTTTTTAACTAGAGCCAAAAACTCCCCTCCCTTCTGAAATGTGAGCTGACTGCTGATGAGCTTGAACCTTTTGCTGTTATGTAAAATACCAAATTTAGATGATATGTGTTGACTATCAAAAAGCGGTTTGTATATAAAATGATGTCTTGCAGATGTGAAGTGGAGCTCTGGGGAATGCTGATTTGAAAATAGGCCTTTAAGTCAGTTTGGAAATAACAACTTCTCTCTTTGGTTCTTAGTCTAGAACCTATTTTGTAAAAAATACTGGCCTTTACCTAAATAACTGAAGAAATATTTCATGCTAATGGTTGGTCCACACCACTACAGTAAAATGATATTATCCATTACACTACACATTCATTGCGATGCCAGTAAAATTACCAAAGAAATACTTTAAGGAATTATATAAAATGATAACGAAATCCATGTGAAGGAGCAAGAGGTCAAGAATATCAAGGAATAGAAGGAATAGAAAAGTAGGCAGGAAAGGTGAGTGGGACTCTGAGATATTGATCTATAATCAGAAAAGTTCATGCCTAAATGAGCAGTAGAGAACATCACAGAGGATAAGGTGCATTTTGATTACATAAAATATAAGTTTTGAACAAACCACCCTAATGCAATTAAAACTGGAAGGAAAACAGGTACCTGGGGGAAAGGATTGAGGTAATTTTTTTAAATAAAGGTCTCATCTATGATATATAAGGAATTAATTGAAATTTATAAAACAAAGTATAATTCTCCAATAGATAAATATTCAAAAAATATGAAAAAGCTATTTTAATTTTCTTCCATCTTAGGATCAACACTTTGTCTTAGTTCCAAGGGAGAAGAGCGGTAAGGGCTAGGCAATGGGGTTAAGTAACTTGCTAAAAGTCACACAGCTAGGAAGTGTCTGAGGCCAGATTTGAACCCAGGATCTCCCATTTCTAGGAGTGGCTCTCAATCTACTGTGCTATCTAGTCAACCACACACAGACTGTTTTCAAAGGAATAAATCCAGGCTATCAATAACAATTTGAAGAAATGACCCAAATTTTTAATAAGAGAAATACAAATACAAAATTTAATAATAAGAGAAATACAAATAACTTGAAGGTTTCACTTCATACCCATCAGATTGGCAAAGACAACAAAAGAGAAAAATGATGAATATTGGAAGGGCTTCAGGGAAACAGGCACACTATTGCTTGTTGGAGCTATAAGTTGGTCTAGCCACTCTAGAAAGCAATTTGAAAGTATGCTTCTAGTATGCCTGTACTTAACTGTGCATATGCCCTTTGACCCATCTAACTATCACTACTAGACATGTAGACCAAAGAGATCAAAGAAAAAGAAAGATCCTATAGGTACAAGAATATGAATGTTGGGAGATTTATTGAATTAATTCTGATAAAAATCTAACAAGAATTAACTTCATTTTCTAATAAATAGGTAAAGTATATAAATGATTTTCAAAGAAGAAATATAAGCTAGTAGTAATCTCAAAAAAGTTAAAAATCACAAATAATTAGAGAAGTATATTTTAAAAGAAACCTGAAGAATTGCCTCATCTCCACCAAAATACTAAAAGATGGGGAAAACTCATTGTTGGAGGGACTACGGAAAGAGTTCTGTAAGAGGGTAGTGAATTGGTTCAACTATAATGAGAAATAATTTAGTCATACAAAAAATAATGCAAAATTTAATCATACACCAAGACCCAGAGATTCCACTATGGGGAATATATTCCTAGAAGTTTACTGTTATCAAGAAAATATCTGTACAAATATGTGAATGGCAGCATTATTTGTGGTAACAAAAAGGCATTAAAAATGTATTCTCAAAATTAGGGAATAACTGGAAAAATATGGCATAGGAATGTAATGGAATATTATTATGCCACAAAGAATAATGATGTGAAGAACTCCAAAAAATTTGAGACTTGCTTTTGAAGTATGCTGAAGAAAGCCATGGCAGATAAACAAATATACACAGAGACAATAACAATATCAGAAAATCATCTTGGAGAGGCCATGAGACTCATGTCAGTTACGACATGCAATGCCAATATTATATTGCCCAAATTAAAGCAAAAAATAGCCCAGGAGTGTAATTTGAGGACTAAATTGTGTCACTTTCTCATTTCAAACTTCTTTTCCACAAAAAAATCCCAATAATCATTATAGATAACAATCTTAAGTCCAATTAGACCCAGATACTTGGGAAACATTAGGGATGGAATTAGGGATTCAGAACCAGATCTAGAGCTAGGAGGTCTTGAGTTCAAGTTTGATCTCAGACTTGCTGTGAGACCCTAGACAAATTAATTCCCATTGCCTAGCCATTACCATTCTTCTGCCTTAAAATCAGTACACAGTACTGATTCTAAGATGGAAGGAAAAGACTTTAAAAAAGAGAGAGAGGGAGAGAAACATTTTTAGGATTTCTTAGTGGAAAAGAAGACTGCCAGAAAAAGAAAATAAAATTTTCTTTGTTCCAGCTGCATTTCCTCCCACATATTATCTTGTAGACCATATTAAAGGCTCCATATTATAGTAGAGACAAGAGATGAGGGTTCAAGTTCTAGCCTCTCCTACGTGTTAGTTATATGACCCTGAGTAAGTTACTTGACCTTTTATGTCCATGCTTTCTTCATCTGTAAAATAATAGAAAGGGTTTAGATAAATTTCTCTGATGTTTTTTGGCCCTGACATTCTATGACTATGTCCAGTTTTGACCTTATAACCCCCTTTTTTACGTTGGCCAAATCAAGCTTTCTCTGATTTTCTCTGCTTTTTTTCCCCCTACTTCACAGTTAGAGGGAATTCAGGAGTAACCTGATCCAACCAGAATGATACAAATAATCTCATTTTCTTTCTCTCTGATTCCTAACATTTCCCTCTCAGAGCAACTGGAGATAATTCTCCCCCCCCCCTTTTTTTTTTTGGTGGAGTAGGTCATGTGAATTAGGGGAATAAATTACTTGAGTGTTAGTTAGCCCCTGGATGAGATAAAGGTGGAACCAGGGGGAGGGAACCACAATGTCAAAAAGGATTGACAACCATGTCATGTCCCTGCATATGTAATTATTTTCTATTCCAAAGTGTCTATTCTCATGGAAATTACATTTCTTCATTGTTCACAATAAATGACTACAAAAGAAGTAGTCATCTGATGAGCCGATGGTGTAATGAGGCAAAAACAACTTTGATCAGTGTTTTAATTAAGCCATATGATGAAGGGTATATTAAATGTCTGTGTGTGGAACTTTCCATGCATTTTACAGAATTAGAATCATTATTGTCTCCACACTACAATACATTTTCATCAGTGGTTGCAATAGGTTACGCTACATACTGGCTAACAATGCATTGCTACTGATTCCTGGGACAAGAGACGCGTGAGAATTAGGTTAAGGTTGCAAACCAGAAAGGAACCTCATCATGGCAACCAAGGGGAACTCTTTATAAAACAACTGAGATATTGCCCATTAAGTTAATGAGGCTATTTTCCAACTTGTCAATTAAAATTGATGATCAGGAAACTATTACTGAAATTCAGATGTATAGAGGGTGGAAAGAAAGTGTTTATTGATGAACCATCGTGTATCCAGATATTCCATGGGCCAATTTAGCACTGCCTTAAGCCTCATTTTCCTGAGGTCATAAAAGTTGTGTGGTTTGAGGTAAATTAAAGTATTAAAATAGTTTATACATTTTCTCTAGGTTCCTAACGGTACCCTCTTCCACCTTCTCTATCTATGCAGTGAAACATACCACTCAAGTTCTTTGTATTTTGGGGGGCCAGAAATGTGATTTCACTCATTTCAGACACTCCTAGGATGGAAACTCCTGAATTTCTTTATATAATGGAAAACCTAGCATAAAGATCAGACATAGGCATGTAGCATTAATTTTTAATACCTAAAACTAACAGGGAGGTGAGGTCAGACACTTGTTTCTACCAATAAGATCTAAGGGTTTAGGGGAGGTAGTAGGAGGGACCATAAGACTGATATGAGAACAAAACATTAATGAGAAGCTTACAGATTCAATCAAGCAATTATGAAGCACCTACTATATTCTAGAGCAGAGATTTAGATAATGGGAATACAATGACAAAAATTAAATAATCCCTTCCCACTTAAAACTTACATGATAGGAAAAATAATAGATGTTCACAAAAAATAATTATAAGATATATATAAAATAAATATACAGTTATCGGGGGACAGTGGTATCAGTGAAAACAGTACTAACTCTGGATGCCGAGAATCTGAGTTCATTATTATTTCTGATTCTTATTGCCTGTGTGACCTTGGACAAGTCACTAAACTGCCGTGGGCTTCATCTTCCTCATCCATAAATGAGACAGGTTGGATGAGATGGCCTTCAATGTACAAATCAATTCTAGATCTCTAATCAGAAGATCCAAAGAACTCTTGAATGATGCCAAATTGGTCAATTGGCCAAATGGTCAAGGAATATGAAGATACTTTTTAGATGAAGAAATTAAAACTATCTTTAGTCATATAAAAAATGTTCCAAATCACTATTAATTAGAGAAATGCAAATAAACCAACTTCTAGGTAGCATCTCCTATCTATCAGATTGGCTAATATGACGAAAAGGGAAAATGATAAATGTTGGAGGGGATATGGGAAAATGAGGATGCTAGTACCTGTTGTGGAGCTGTGAACTGATACAATTCTGGAGAGTAATTTGGAACCATGTCCAAAGGACCATAAAACTGTGCATACCATTTGACCTAGCAATACCACTACAAGATCTGTTTCCTAAAGAGATCAAAGATAGTGGAAAGTACCTACTTGTAAAAAATATATATTTATGCTGTGTTGTTGTTGTTGTTGTTTTGTGGCAGCAAAGAACTGGAAATTTCAAGGATGTTCATCAATTGGGGAATAGCTGAACAAGTTGTAGTATATGATTACAATGGAATATTATTGTGCTGAGGGGGAAGAGGGGAAGAGGGGGAAAGAGAGAGATAGAGAGACAGAGGCAGAGAGAGGAAAGGGAAGGGGAAGGGAAGGGAAAGGAACAGAGGGAAGAGAAGGGGAGAAGAAAAGAGAGGAGAGGTGAGGAGAGGAGAGGAGAGGAGAGGAGAGAAGAGAAGAGAGAAGAGAAGAGAAGAGAAGAGAAGAGAAGAGAAGAGAAGAGAAGAGAAGAGAAGAGAAGGCACTAATTTGGGAGCATAGTGTTCATCCCTCCAAGTAATTCTTTCTCCTCACTGTAGTAACATTCATTGAGGTAACTGTAAGGATTAAATTGAGGTTTTGATTAAATAAGAGAGTTATAAATTCAATGTTGTGGTCACTGAATTCAAAATATCCTTAAGCCAGAAAAAAAAACTGTTAACAATTTTTATTTATAACAAGGAAGAGAAAGAGTTGAAGTATGAAATGTAGGAGGGAAAGAGGTTTGAGTTGCCTAGTCTACCTTAAGTGCTGATCCCATGAAATTCAGCTTGCTCCCTGACAAAGTTCTAATATCCGTGTGGAAGTCTGAGTCACTCAACAGTAAGCTGATGCAGGATCCAAGGAAAAGAGTCTCTCCTCAGAACTCACATTGAAGGGAGTGTCCCACCAAAGCGTCAAGGAGCAAAGAGAGTCTCCTTGAAGAGCCACCAAGGCAGGAATCTCTCCAAGCCAGAAGTCCTGGTGGTATCTTCAGCCAGGGTTCCACTAACACAGCCTCCTCCAAAGCCAAAGCCAAAGCAGGAATTCCCCCCCAACCAATCTCTCCAAAGGCCAGGAAGGGAATGAATGCTAGACCATGTTGGTCTCTTTTTATACCCCCTTTTCCCACGTCACTTCCTGTCACTCCTCCTTCTTCGTAGAAACCAATGGCAGTCTTTTAATTTGCCTAGCACTGCCCAAGAGTGCTGGTGGGACAGTGGCCTTTGGAGTCCTCACTTACTCTGGTAAATGACTTGTGAACTCTCATACTTAATGGTAAGTAGGGGTACTTTAAGTTCTTGATTTAATTAACTAAAAATTGGCTAGGGGCGAGTTAATCCTATCTTCACATAACAAAGGGAATTGTGAATAGAATGACATTCCCCTTCCTTCCCTTTCCTCATCCAGGCAAAATTTAGAAGAAAATTGAAGTAGGAAAATGGTTGGTATTCTGCCATCTACCTTATAGAGGGTTATTTAGTATGCTTATGGGCTCAATTTGGAGAGTAGAGTCCCTTGATTTATTTTTGAGTATGTTTCTATTTTCTTTGAGGGGAAACAGGTAATTTTCACTCCAGTTTTCCTTTCTCTTACAAATCTCTGTGAAACAGCACTAAGATGGCTTTGAAATAGCTTTGCTGATAATAGAAAACCCCAAGTCGCAAATAGAGCTTAAAATAACTTTTTCTCCTGCACTGAAAATTATGAATAAAAAAATGAAACAATAAAGCAGCTCAAATCCAGAGTTGGAGCTTTTTTGGAATTTAATTTCAGTGGGGTTATGGGAGGCCAAGTATTTCAGATTAAACAAAAGTACAAAGTAACATGAGTTTGTGGGTACAGGTGACAGGAAAAATTAGATTTTTCCCTGCGGCATTCATCATGATCCAATGTTTTATGACTTGAGAGAGCATAGACAAAGGCTATATACTAAAATATTAGTTTCTGGGACCATGGAATCACATACAGCAGCTACTCATTTATCTAATGGTTACTTAGTTTGAAACCTATACCATCTAGGTCCCAGAAGAGAACCAAGAAGTAAATGAACAAGCAGAAATATCTTCATAGATAATATGAATATACCTGATCTTTATATAGGCTTTAAGGCAAAACATTTTATATGTATAACCATGTGTAATCCTCACAACTCTATGAAATAATCATACCCGCCATTATTACTAATTTCCCACCATTTATGGATGAGAATTCTGGGTCTTAATGAAGCTGATCTGTCCAGGTTCACACAGCCAGTAAGTGATAGAAGTAGAATTCAACTCATTGTCACCAAATTTAGCATTCTTCCACTCTGCTGTGTTGCTAAAATACATATCTCAAAGTCCATGCACCAAAGAACATAAGAAAACTCCATTGACTTTCATTTATAGCATATTTATTCTAACTTTGAAAATAGTTCAAATAACCTTTGCTACCTAGTTACTTAGCCCACAGTAGATTTGGAAATCACAAGTGAAAAAGGGAAAGGATGCTACATATTGATCAAAGAAAGAAGTGATAACCAATACTTTGATTGATTTGATTGATTGATTTGACTGGCAAAAAAAAAACAGCATTAATGCCAATGGCCATTTAGTAAATAGAGTACAGTCCTATAAGCCTCAAACACTCCTAAGAATATCATTGTATGATATTGTATTGTATGATATTGTATTATATGATTGTATGATAAGAATATGCTGAACATAATTTAACCTTTTCTTATTAACTCCTTAATTAATTTGATTAATTAAAATTAAGTTGAGTTAATAAGAAAAGGTTAAATTATGTTCAGCAAATATTAATTTAGTGTCTACTATGTGCCAGGTACTGTGCTAAACACTAGGAACAGAAGACAAAAATTAAACAACTCCCTCCCTCAAGTAGATTAAATTCTACTGAATATTCAATATACTCCATTTAAAAAGGCAGGGAAGCTTGCTATATTATTTTTTAAAATGATTATACTTTAACATTCATTTAAGAATTTTTCTAGTTCTTAGTTCTCTTCTTCTCCCTAGTTCCTTCCCCTCCATTGAGAAAGTGAGCAATATGATCTCAATTATTCATGTACTCAAATACTCATGTATTCAATTCAACATATTTATACATGTATGTATTACACTTCTAATGTGGAAATATTAGCCATGATTGAAAAAAGCAAGAAATTTTAAGTAAGTGAATAAAGTATGCTTTAATATGCATTCTGAGTTCATTATTTTTCCTCTGGATTTAGATAGCTTTTTTCTTTTGCAAATTGTTTTTATCAATATGCTTTGTAGAGATTTCCTTCAAAATGCTTGAGGTCAAAATAATTTAGTACTTAATGAAATATACTTTGTTTTTCTTAAAACTCATGGATATGCGACAGCAAGGCCGAATCAAGGAAGCTTACTGTTTGGCCCTGATGTCTCAATAGATAACTGATTTATTCCATCATAATTCTCTTTGCTGCATACCAGCTATCTGCAGAGTGATTCTAACTCTAGAGCCTGAACAAGTTATTCATTGGCATACCTGAATTATGACTGAACAATTCACTCAACTAATCAAAGTTGCTTGGAGAGGCTGATTGGATAAGGCAATAATCACTTCCAGATATCGTTTATGCTATATTCACCAACCATTTTACCACCATAAAGTCATTTTAGGACCATACTGTTCTAATTGGTGATAGGCACTATTGGACCCCTATTTCAGAAAAGCCCAGGCCATACTTCCCCATCACTCTCTATTCAATGACCATATACTTTGCCTAGGTACCATGGAACATGATATGGATCTAGGATTAAATCAAATTAGACATTGTTCCCAGGTGGAAGTGAGTCAATCTACTCTCCTATAGTTCTATTCACCATCACTATAATTTTCATGACCACAGTGCCCATTTCAGCTATGATTCCTCTTTATGTTTTGTCTTCCCCTCTAAGATATAAGCTCCCCAAGGGAAGGAACTTTCTTTGCTCTTGTATTTATACACCCAGTACTTAGAACAGTTCTTGACACATATAAAGTATTTAATAGATTCTTTTTTCCATTCGTATGTTTATTCATTTTTCTAGAATCAGCCTGATGACAAAATCAAATTAAATCTTTGAAAGAATAACTCTTATATATCCTGTGGAGGCTTAAATTATATTTTCTGTAGTCATAACTAATTTAGGGTACTCAAATATTAACTGATAATGATGGAAGAGGAAAAGCTCCCTAGGGGATCACTGATTTTTTTTTCATCTTTTAGTTTGCTATACTTATAGTTCTTAAATAATCCACCTGAAATTAAGTAGCAATCACACGTCTCAGAATCCCCTGCTTTGTCATTGCTCCTGTAATCATGATTGTACTTCTTAGTTTAAATTGTTTGCATCTCTATCATCATAAAAGAATGAAAAATAATTCATGTTGAAGAGGTTTTCTCAATGACAAGATGACTAGAAGATCATGTCTGTCAGTGTTTTCATTCTCCAGGGTGCTTCATGATCCTCACAGTAACAAAAGGTCAAGAAAAGTAAACTCAGCAGAAACATTCATTTGATAAAAAAAGTAAATGTGCCAGGTATTTTAAAATTTATTTCTCTATCAGTTACACAAGTTAGCTCATTTTAAGTGTCCTCATGGAAGGATGAAGGAGAGGTGACAGGAAGGGATTCATCATATATAAATAAGTACTGAAAGTATTGAAATGTCACAAGACACTTCAGCTTTTATTGGAAAAATTCAATAAGTGACTATTTTTCTTTGCCCACTTACATGAACCAAGAGAGAAGAAGAAAGAAAATAAGAATTTTTTTCAATGCCTATGATGTAGTAGGAACTATGCTAAGTGCTTTATGAATATCTCATTTGATCCCCCCAACAACTTCAGGATGTGAGTACTATTGTAATCACCATAGTTGAGAAAATTGAGGCTGACAGAGGTTAAGTGGCTTTCCCAAAGTCACACAGCTAATAAGTTTCTGAGGCTAGTTTTGAATTCAGGTCTTCCTGATTCAAGACCTAGAATGGTCAAATTTGAACTCAGATCTTTCTGACTCTGGACATAGGGCTCTGTCTACTGTAACATTAACTGCCTCAGAAAGGCAGCATAGTATCAAAGATGAAGATATGGACTTTAATCAGGAAGGCTTAGCCTAAGGAAGACCTGAGTTCAAGTCCAATCTCTCATGTATAGTGATCATATAACCCTGTCGGTCACTTAACCTCTCAATTTTGGTTCCCCCAGGAGCTCTAATATTATAAGGTGCTGCATTATTAAAAGAAATCCCTCATCAAGAACTCTACACTAATGAAATAATATATCCAGTTCCTAAAGAGGACCTTATAAGGCAGCCCATTTTATTTTTGAATTGTTCTAATGATGATGAAGTTCTTCCTTATTATTTTATTCCTATATAAGCCTATGACTTTTACCAGTTGATTGTTGTGCCCTCTTCCACATGGTAACTCTTAAAATATTTGAAGGCAAATATCATGTTCCTATCCATTTTCCTTTTATTCTTTTAGTCATTGATCACATGAGCTACGAACTTTTTCTGGATGCACTCATTTGTCAATTTCCCATTTTAAATATACCATCTAGAAATCAAAAGTCTCTGCCATCAGAGAATGAAGCTGATGGCCCGCCAGCTGATGTTAAGGTCCTTTTCATTGCCAAAGGAACAGTTGCTATGCCCATGGCCTAGCCTTGGCAAGAGAGCAGACAAGGTAATCACCAATGCTACTGCTCCAACCATGATAATGACCAGCCCACACTGCTACCAACCATGATGGAAAATGATTTGATTCCCCTCCCAAGCTCCTGTTCTTTATTTGGCCAGTGCTTAGGAATAGGCTGGGGATCATCATTGAGAACTGCTACACAGAAGCTGGAGACCATCCTCAGGGACAAGATTACTGCTCCAAGTAGCATTTGGCAACTGGATTCTAATTCCATTTCCCTCTATCTCTTGACTGCTGGTACCATCACAGAGCATATATCATCTGAGGGTCAGTATGGCATTAATGAGAAGAGCATTACATTTGGAATGAAAGAACATGAGTCTAAATCTGAGCTCTACAAACCTTATAGAAAGTAATTTAATTTCTCTTGGTTTCAGTTTCTTTATCTATAAAATGATAGCATTGGGTTAGATGATCTCCAAAATCCCTTCCAAATATAACCTAAGATCCTAAGATTCTTTCTCCAGAAAGACCAAGAATTTCTGAAATCTATAGATACCTAAGCAGGCCCAAACCCCATCTGTGTGTAGAGGCACTGTACTACATAAGGCATTTGACTTGGATTCAGGAAGAACTGCATTTAAATCCTGCACCAGACATTCACAAGCTTTGGGACGTTGGGCAAGACTCTTAACTGCTTTGTGCCTCAGCTTCATAATATAATAAAATATAACATAATATAGTAGGATGATAACAGCTGGCATTTAAATAGCCTTTGCTATGTGCCAGGCACAGTGCTAAATGCTTTAATTATTACCTCATTTGATGCTCACAACAACTTGGAAAGGAGATATTCTGCTGAAGGAGAAGTGACTTGCACAGGATCATAAAGATAGCAAGTGTTTGAGGCTCTATTTGAACTCAGATCTTCTGATTCTAGGTCTGACACTCTATTCACTTTACCACCTAGCTGCTCAATCTTTGTGAAATAAAGACATTGGACTTAATGAATTTTAAGATCCCTTCCAACTCCAAGCCTGTAGTCCTTCAAGCGTTAAATTAAGTGTTTCCCTCCTTCTCCCCTACATTTAGATTATGTTTCTTGAAACCAGGGTCTCTAGACTTTATATTTCTAGCATTCAGTACAGGGCTCAAGAGCATAATAAATATTGAATAAATACTTGCCGAATTATTTTTTGCATTCTGTGTAGTCTAAGCAGTGCATACCTTCCTTGCTCTGAATACTATATTTGTATGAACAGTCTAAAATTGTGCTAGAATTTTTAGTATCCAATGTCACATGGATGATTCATTGAATTTACAGTCAACCAAAACCTTTCTGTTCCTATACTTAGATAACGTTGGGGATTTTTTTAAAAAATCTAAGAATAAAACTTCACATTTATTCTTATCAAGTTTAATCTTATTTGAGTTACCATTTATATATATATGCATATATATATTTATATATATACATAAAACACAATATATCATGTAACATAACAATAATATATAGATGTTTGTTATAAATATGTAACAAATTATAATGAATATGCTTATCCAAGAGAAACAAAATTTCACATTAACTATGTCCAAAAATCTATCTCATTCTCTCCCCCCTCCTTCCTACTCCTCTTCCCTCCCTAAAAAGAGAGGTAATATATAGAATGTACATATTTGATCATGTAATACTTATTTCCCTGTTAATCATATTGTGAAACAAGATACATATTGCTTCCACTAGAGAAAAATTCATGGAGGAAAGCAAGTGAAGAATGATGTTTCAAAGTGCATTCAGATTGTCCAGTCCTTCAGGGATGGTGGATATCTTTTGTCATCATGTGTCCCTTGGAGTTGTCTTGGATCTTTGCCTTGTTTATAATAACTAAATCATTCCCAGTTGATCATCACTATTGTTATTACTATGTCCAATATTCTCCTGATTATGCTCACTTCAATTTGCATCACTACATATAAAGCTTTCCAGGTTTTTTTGTGATCATCCTGTTTGTCATTTCTTATGGCACAATAGTATTCCATTACAAATATATACCATAATTTGTTCCACCATTCCCAGATTGATGTACATCCTTTCAGTTTCAGCCTGACAGGATCTCTTGAACCTTGTTTCTGTCATCCAGTGTTTTGACCTTCCATGGGAAAAGTGTTCCAAATTTAATCTGATCCTGATTTACTAAATACTAAGAAGCGGGGACAATTTTTAAAATGCATTCTATCTACTGCTATCCACTTCCAGAGAAAGAACTGTTGGAGTAGAAATGCAGATGAAAACATGTGATTTATCACTTGTTTATTTGGGTATGTTTTGGTGGTTCTGGTTTTATAAGATTATTTGCTTACAAAAATAAATAATATGGAAATATGTTTTGTGTGATAATACTTGCATTTATAAATTGCTTGCCCGCTTTGGGAGAGGGGAAGGAATAAGGGAGGGAGACAATATAGGTCATAAAACTTATGTGGAAATATGTCATTAAAAATAAATAAATAAAATTTAGTGCATTCTACTAAAAAATTAGGGGGCACAAGGGAAAGAGTGCTAGATTTAGAGTCAGGAAGACCTGAGTTCAAGTCTAGCCTCAGAAACTTGCTAATTATGTGACCCTGGGTGAGTCATTTAATTTCTGTCTTCCTCAGTTTCCTCAGCTATAAAACATGGATCATAATAGCACATACTTACCAGGGTTGTTCTGAGGATCAATGACATACTCTTTGTACCACAGTATTAGAGCACATAGAAAGATACACACACATATAGTACAGCAATGGGACAGGGGAAGAGAAATTAGTATAAAGAGAATAAGCACGACATTGGAAGGTTTGAGCAAAATGTTATGAATATTCTCTTAACACTTGAAGTTAACATGAGCAAATGGCAAGGTTGCTCCGAAAAAGTTTTTTTGAATGTCAAACTTTCCTCATTTTCATTAGATTTTCTGTTATTGTTTTGTCATGCAACTTGCTCTTTTTAGCAATTTTTAAGTAGAAAAATCATAAGTTATTATCTCACTGAAGTTTGCTTAAACCTTTGTTTTGCAATATTTACAAAACAGAAAGAAAAATAAGTAGAGGAAATGAGAGAAAGAAGAAAATATGAACAATGGCCAACTTGTATTAACTGCCTTTTATATGTTAAGGTTCTTAGGCACCACAATAGATGTTAGGGATACAAGGAAAAAGAACTAGACTCTGCCTTCATGTAGGTCATTCAACAAAATATTTAACAATCAAGATATTATGTTAAGTATTTTGAGGAATACAAAAAAATAAGGCATGGTACCTAATTTCATGAAGCTCTTTGATCAAGTAGGTCAGATGACCTTGTAGACAGAACTTTAATAAAAAGGTATAAAAAACTGTTTGAATTCAGAGGGAAAAGGGATGAAATGGATCATAATAATTTTTTGGCATAAATCTACCTGATTTTGATGACTATTTGTTGTAGTCTTCTGTAATAGCTCAATGCAAGAATTTTATAACATTCAATCCTTATAAATGGTAGAGAATACATAAAAAATATAAGGGGAGGAAATTACATTCTCTTTCCCTTTCTATGAAAGTCATTCACTGGCTGACTTGCTATTTGTATAAGACCCACTAGAGACTATAGCTATTTTAATTGACACATAATTATGGGTTGGCCTGATATTGACTGGCAATTGAGTCAGCTATTGGCAAGCCATACAAAAATACTAGGAAATATTCTTCTTGTTTTCTTTATCCCTTTTATTGATTCAACGACAACAACAAAATGTGGTCCAGGCAGCAATTTAAAATAGAAAGTGTCTAGCACTGTTCTCAATGTGCTGGAGCAACAACTAATCTGACTAAATCCTCAGTCTATGGTTCCATTTCCCTAGAAAACTTTCAATGTGAGTGGGTAAGGACAGGAGGAAAAGAAATAACCTTCTATCTGGGAACAAACATTCCCAAATGGCATGATGTTTTCCCATGTACCCTAGTGAAGTTATGACTGGTTTATACTAAGAAATAGTGGAGGACTAATAATAAGATAAAAGAAACTGAGACCCAGAAAAAGTTGAAGTGCAATTGACCAAAGTCATACATTGAAGAAGGTGTAGCACCCTCTAAGCCCAGGGTTGCTAATATTAAGCCTATAAATGAATGCTTTGCTGACTTCTGATTATTCTAATAAATGTTTTGATGCATTTTCCTCTTTAAAAAAAGATAAGTAATGTAGATCATATTAGGGAAAAGGTCTTGAATACCAGACTGAGTTTATATTTGCTATAGAAGGAAAACAAATGCCATTATAGGTGCTGAACATTCATTCCACAAATTATTCAATACCTTCTCGGTAATCAGGATATTGTGTTAATATTTTGGAGAAAACAAAGAAAAATAAGACATGGTGGTTGATTTCATGGAGCTTTTCAATCAAGTAGGTCAGATGATCTTTGTAAACATAACTTTAATACCAAGGTACAATAAGAGTGATGAAGCACTGTGAGAATTCAGAGGGAAAAGGGATTATTTCTTGGTCAGGAATGACATGTCACAGTTAAACTGGTTGAGAGATTAGTCTGGAGCACTATATCTGATGCATTGAAGGCAAGAAGGCCAGTTACTTATAGTAATGATCCAGGTTTGAGTGATGAGACCTTGGACTATGGTGATGGAAGTTCAATTAGAAAGTAAGGAGATATCTAAGGTTCATTTCAAAGAAAGAAGCTTTGGGACTTGCTGACTGATTGGATCTAAGACATTAAGTGACAAGACAGAATGTTTCCAAGGAATCTGGATATTGTTTTCAGAGACCATCTGTAGGCCCTACCAATTCTCTAAAAAGTAGGGCTATCCTAATGCAAATATTGTTAATATGGAAAAAAGTCTTGATAAATGACACATGTAAAACCCAGTGAAATTGCACATTGGCTATGGGAGAGGAGGGAAAGAACATGAATCATGTAACCATGGAAAAACATTCTAAATTAATTAAATAAAATTTTTCAGATAAAAAAAAAAGTAGGGCTATCTACACATACTTCATGAGGAGGTTAGGAAATAGAGAATTTGTGCATAAGTCTAAATCTATAACTGCTCCCAGAAAATGAAATTAAAATATATTTGCTCCCCGGCAATGCTTTGCCTTCTTTGGAAGTCTTCATGGTTGAATTACCACTTATCTGGCATGGTATAGTGAGAATTCTTTTCTGTGGTTAGACTATATAGTTATGATTCTGCAATTTCTACCAATGTCCAATCTGTAGCAATATCATCATTTAAAGAATGCAATGCGCTTAGATACACGGAGTGGTACATGCTCAAACAGAAAGTATTTTATTAAGCTCCTAGTATGTGTTAGACATTGTGTTCATGTTATAGAACAAAGGCAAAAAATATTATTTCCTGCCCTCAAGAAGATTATATTATATTAGAGGAAATGTTATCTGTATATAGAAGTATAGACAGAATATAAATAAAAGATAATTTCAAGAGGAGGAACTACCTGATGGGAGAATGAAGAAAAGCCCCAAGTAAGAAGTGGCATTTGATGTGAACATTGAAAGGAGTTAGATCATCACAAAATCAGACATGGAGGGGTCCCAGAGGCTATATGTCTAAGAATCCACTATAAACTCTCACCAAGGACATTTCATTAGTTTGGATATTCCTTCTGCCAATTTGTAAGCCATCTATGCCTTCCACTCTGATATTTAAACCCATGTATATATGTGTAAATATTCCACAGAGAATCCATCCTGCGAGCTATAAATATTTCTCTGATTCTGTTAATATCGCAAAGGTACCTTATAAGTTTTGAGTTGTCCTGTCCAACAGTTATCCCTCATTCTCTAAATGCCTGGCTCCTAGGCTTTTCTGGTCATCCATCGGTGACAATGTGAATGGAGCACTGGGTCTGGAGTCAGGAAGACCTGAATTCATTTCTGGCCTCAGATATACTTAGTAGCTCTGTGACTCTGGCCAAGTCACTTAACTCCTATTTACCTCAGTTTCCCCAACTATAAAATCAAGATGATAATAGCATCTACATTTTGGTGGTGTTATTTCATCAAATGAAATATTTGTAAAACAAAAAAAAACACTTAGCATAATGGCTAGCACTATGCTCTATGAATATTCATTTCCATCTCTTTCCTTCTTCTTGTCCCCTTGATAATATATCTTCTGCCTATTCACCTTTGTAAGCAAGCTATCATTCACAAGCCATAGCCTTCATGAAGTCTCTGTTTCTCTCCTCTTCTTGTTGGGTCAGCTATATGTTGAATTTTCTGAGGTCTTTCTATGACTTGATTCAAAGCATTCAGGCAGGAGTCTAGAGTTCAGGGCATTTGTTACTCTTTCCAAAATTCAGGAACAAAAGTTAACATGACAGAATCTTTAGGCTGCCTCTTTGTATCTTGGCGATGCTTTGCAACTGGTTGGAATTACTTGGAATAGTGCAACTAAAACAGAAATCCAGTCCATAGGTAAGCAACAGAAAATATCAATTAGGTAATATCATTTTCTAAAAATCTTCATGTAAACTATCAATCTGTGTGAAATTGTAATGTGGAAATGATTTTTTATTTAAACTAATCCTGAAAAAGACACGTTTCTAAGGAAGCTCTTTTATTACTACATGGGGAAAAAACCAAAAACAATTAATCAATGTATATGTGAAATCTCTCTTCTTTTTTCCAAGGGCTTGGAATTTGGCCAAATTCGCTACATCTCAAATTGATAAATATGAATTTCTTCTCTTTTTCTGCTTTTCAGAGGTACTTATGAGCTGTGAAATGAGCAAAAAGACAGTCAGTAATAGCCATCACTTAATTGTAGAGCATTTAGTCTGAAAGGTGGTTATCATTATTTTAGACTTGAAGTCTCTGAAATGCAGTTAGAAATGGTCTGGAAAATATTCCTGCCATTTAAAAAAGTACCAAACTGATTGATTCAGAAACACATTTGAGTTATGCTATTTTATGAATATTGCTAGGCTTAAAGATTTCTGTTAATTTTAGTAGGATTAACCAGTGTCATTCATGCATTTGTACATCCAAGATGCTGCAATTATATTACATATAATAATTTCTATTGCAGTCTTCAGAGAGAGAATATCAAGAGAACATAATGAAGAGTGGCTCAGTTGATAGACCTTAGTTCAGATTTCACCTTAGATACTTCCTAGCTGTGTGACTCTTGAGTGAGTTCCTTCCCATCCCTTAATCTCAGTTTTCTCATCTGTAAATGGGAATAATAATAGCACATACTTCCCAGGGTTGTTATAAAGGATAAAATAAATATTTTTATAAATTGCTTTGTGAACTTTAAAGTATCATATGTTTTTCAGTTGTTTCATTTGCAACCAACTTTGTGAACCCATTTGGAGTTATTTTGGCAAAGATACTGGAGTGGTTTGCCATTTCCTTGTCCAGCTTATTTTTCAGATGAGAAACCTAAGGCAAACAGAGTTAGGTGACGTGCTCAGGGACACACGTCCAAGGCCATATTAAAATTCAGTAAGATGAATCTTCCTGACTCCAGGTCTGGTATTCTTATCCACTTTACCAAAGATCAGACTCAAAGTACTAATTAAGTACCACCTATTATTAATATTAATAATAATAATGAAATTAGTATTTTCAAAACACTTTACATGTGTCATCTCTTTTGTTATTCATGGTAACCTTGTGGACTAAATATTACAAGTATTATCTTTATCCCCATTTCTCAGATGTGAGAAAACAGAGAGGAAGAGAGGGGAAGGAGAGACAGAGACAGAGAGAGGGAGGTAAGGGAAGCATTCAGAACTGTGATTTTATTTTTATTGGAAACTCCTGGATTTTCTTACCAATGCAGAGTGCTTTGGTTTTTTGATTTATAATCTAAGAATTGCTTGGGGTCCTAAGATGTTAAATAATTGCCCAGCGCCACAGAGTAGAAGTGAAATACATTTTTTGGAGAAATTTCCATCAGAATTGGTTAAAATAACATAAATGCTTCAAGTAGTGCTACAGTGGAGAGAGTGATAGGACAACGGGCTAGGAAACCTATGTTCTAATTCTGCTGTGATATAGCTAGCTTTCTGATTGTTTTCAAATCACTTCATTTCTCTTTTTCCTATCAACTAAATGAAGATTGGATTAAATGATCTCTAAGATCTTTTCCTAAGAGGAAGCTTCCATTATCTATATCCCAAATGGATTATTCCCAGATAATGTTAAATGAGATGTTCCTCTAAAAACAGGGTGTCCCAAAAACCTTAGTACAGTTTGAAGTTTGTTGAAACTGACAGCACACCAAGACTTTGGAAACAGAATGTATATTGCTAGAAAGCACATGAAGGTCAGCAAGTCCAGAAGTGTCAAACAGGCCACAAGCTGAGTGCAGCCTGAACCAGATTGAAATATAATTGGGAAATGTTTAACAAAAATAAAAATCCAGTAAAACATAATGAAAATACATTTTTAATACCTTCCATCTTAGAATCAATACTGTGTATTGTTCAGTAGATCCTCCAATCTTCCCTGTTTTTTTTCCATTCTCCCTTTAGATCTGTTCCATGCCAGGAAGACTTTAATCTTCTATTGCTTCCATGCGTGTTTAAACTCTGAGTTCTCCTTAGGCAGAGCTATGATTCTTTGTACTTTTAACTTATTTAGCACAGAATGGGTTACTGCTTTGACACCCCCTACCCAACTCAAGCAGATTTTTTTCTTAAACAAATGTTTTCAGTGTAGAAAAAGAAATCTTAAAGCCAAAGTTCAAATAGAAATTGAATGTGGCTTTAATTTTTCATCATAACATGAGATATCATTAATGAATTATCTCTTTGCTAAGTTTTCACAGAATCAGAGGATTTCAAGTAGAAGACACTATAGTAGCCATATAGTCTGACTAATTTTTTTTATGAATTTGAGGCCATTTTGCCATCTTGACTACCTTTCTATGGATTCTTCATATTGAACTAAACCCAGAGAATAAATCTATAATTGAAAAGATACTCCAGCCACTAGAGCTCTGCCAAATAAATACAACCTGACTAGGTTACCCGAGCCCTATAAAACTCAGGTACAGCAGTTCCTACGAGGAGGGTCTATTTGACTTCTTGCTTTAAGTCACATATTTCAGTGGTTGTTACTTCAAAAATGCAATACTTCTACAATTTATCATTATTCTTCTAGTATTATTAAATTAGGGGTAGATTTGATAGATGAGGTTGCCAAAGAGGGCTTTTTAAAATTTGTTAATAGCACTTGCCAACTAATGACTTGGTTTTAAAGCCATTCAGGACAAAAATGTAAAAGAACCTAAAAATTTTCAGTTGTTGAGGAACCTTAGCATTTACATAAAATTAATTTTCAAGTCTATTGTGACTTTTTTTAGGTAATGGGGAGATAAGGATTCTTCTCTCTTCCTCTTTTAACTTTTTTTTTTAAGAATTAGAAACATGGCAGTGTTAATAACTGCACTGAAATCTTGATTATCTGTGCCAGTAGGAAAAAAATAAAAAAAGGAAATCCACCAATAATCCAAAAACCTCTTTTGTTTGTTATCAAGCCTTTTTCAGTTGACAGTAAGGTTAATTGGTTTAGATGTTATCTCCCTTCTTTCCTGCTGCTTTTCCTCTCTGCAGGTGCTAATTGCAAGTAAAATGGCCAAAATAGTTAACTGTGTGTAGTCCTAGATTCATATTTCAACACTTTAAAGAATCCATGATTTCATTCATGGAGGGACTCTCTCTACTTGATAGAGATCTCATACCTTCTGTGCTTTGGTAGATCAGAAGCAGCATGGCAGAGGAGAAAGAATACTGATTTGGGAATGAGAAAAGCTTGACCTTGAGACCTGATTCTGCTGCTTATTTGAGCCAATCATTTCATCCTTCTGCTTCTCAAATGCTTCATCTTTAAATCAAGGCTGGTTTAGATCAGGGTTGTGTCATGTGTGTCATGACACTCTTGAAAGTCTAGGGAAGCCCATGGACCCCTCCTCAGAATAGTGTTTTTAAATTTATACAATTAAATACATAGGATTTGCAAACAAAACCAATGATATGTGAATGACTTAGCTTACCAATAATGCAAGGATCCAGGACAACTCTAAGGAATTCATGATGAAAAAGGCTATCCACCACCATAGAAGAAATTGATGGAGTCTGAATACATACGAAACATACCACTGTTTACTTTATTTCCTCCATGAATTTTTCTCTAATGTAAGTGGTATGTGTTGTTTCACAACATGACAAACATGAAAGTATGTAATGTATGTTAACACATGTACAACCTATATTATATTACCTGCCATAAAAAGGGGGAAGGGTAGAAAGGAATGAGATAATATGAATCACAAAATTATACAAATTATTATTAAAATCGTATCAACATGGGAAAAAATTTTAAGAATTGAAAAAGAAAAAGAAAAGAAAAAAGAAAAGCAATTATGCTAGAACACAGTTATCAAAATATTCTTTGAAAAAAATCTAAGTTCATAGACCTTAGGATAATAATCCTTGAATTAGATGATTTTTAATGTCTCATACAGCTCCAAATCCTATAATATTCATTAACTGCTGTGTCTAAAAATAGTTGTAAACTGATAGCCTACCTTCTAATAATCAGTCTCTCTTGGGAGGAAATAATGATATCTCAAGTAAGTTGAGCCTAAATGGCAGACTAGATGAATTCTAGTGATAACATCAACAGGGAATTTAGGAGAAGGGACAGATCACTTTGAGGGATTTTTTTGTTTTGCTTTAGGGTTGATGAATGAGTTTAGTTTTAGACGTGTTGAGTTGACCCAAGATTTAGGGAATAGGGATTGGACCTGATGTTATACATAAAAAGAACTTCCAAGTGAGGAAACTATATCACTGGAAGTTGGTACCTTCTCTACATCTTAAGGTCTTAGACAGTCGACCACAGCACCAAGAGGATTATGACTTGTTCAGGATCTCACACTCAGTTTATATCAGAGATGGAATCTGAATCCAGATCTTCTCAACTTTAAGATCCATTATCCAAACAGCTATGTAGTACAGTGGATAGAGTACCAGGTCTGGAGTTGGAAAGATCAGGATTCAGACATTTCCTAGCTATGTGATCTTGGACAAGTTACTTAACCCCAGTTGCCTAGCCCCTGCCACTCTTCTGTCTTATCACTGATATTAAGGTAAAATGTAAGGGTTTTTTTATAATTAAAAGAAAAGAGGGGCAGCTGGGTAGTTCAGTGGATTGAGAGTCAGTCCTAGAGATGGGAGGTCCTATGTTCAAATCCGGCCTCAGACACTTCCCAGCTGTGTGACCCTGAACAAATCACTTGACCCCCATTGCCCACCCTTACCACTCTTCCACCAAGGAAACAATTCACAGAAGTTAAGGGTTTAAAAAAAAAAGAAAAGACAGGGGCAGCTAGGTGGCTCAGTGTATTGAGAGCCAGGTCTACAGACAGGAGGTCAGTCCTTGTTTCAAATCTGGCCTCGGACACTTTCTAGCTATGTGACCCTGGGCAAGTCATTTAACCCTAGCCTTTGCTGCTCTTCTACTTTAGAGTCAATATATAGTATTGATTCTAAAATGGAATGTAAGGTTTGTTGTTTTTGGTTTTTTTTTACGTTGCATTCTCTAACTTCTTTGCCATAGTGACATATAAGTTTAATGCATTTAAAGTGATTTCCAGGAATTCTCTATCATCAGTGCCCTTTCTGTTATATTGGCCAATCTCAAGGAGGGTTTTTTTTGTACTTTTCTTGTTATTTTTTCCTAATTTGGATGCTAGGTCTGAGCTAAGTTTGATTTCAGTCCCTAAACCCACAGAGAATCAGGGATTTGTATGTAAAAGCTTCAAGTCCATTCTTTTTTAACTATAAAGTGAAATAACTCTCCTTGTAGCCACTTACTTCACAGAATTAACAGTCAAAAACTCATTGAATCTTAGAGTTGGAACAGACCTCATAGGTGATCTAGTCTAACTGAAGCCTGAACATTAATTCCTTCTACAACACACATCCCTTTCCTGGAACAAGTGGTTTGCCAGTCTCCACATCAAGCCTCTAGTGAAGAGGAACATATTACCTATTAGTTTGCTCATGCGTAAAATGAGGATAGAATGCTCTCCCCTCTTTGTTGGACAGCTCTAAGTCTTACAGATTTTTCCCCTGTATCAAATCAAAATATGTTTTACAGCTACCACCAGTTTCCCCTAGTTCTGCTCCCTGTAACCAAGCAGATAAATCTAATCCCTCTTCTAAGTAAAAAGCCTTTGAAGTACATGAAAGCAGCCATTAATATCCCCATTCCCAAGTTTTCTTTTCTTTTCCTTCCATTGATCCTTGTCTTGCATGGTTTTTAGCCTCCTCAGGACTCTGATCACTTTCCTCTGGACAAACTCCAGTTTGTCAATATCTTTCCTGATATGTGGCACATATAACAAAACACAGTGCTCTGTGGTGTTTTCTGATCCCCAGCAGATTAAAGGAGAGCTATAATTGCCTTTAGCATTTGCAGATGAGATGGTATTAACTTTGGGGACTGCCACTTCATATAGTTGATGAACACTGAGCTTGTAATCCACTAAAGCAAAATACTCATTATTGGAAGCAATAATGGAGATCATTCAGAATAACACCTCCATTTTATAGATGCAGAAACTGAAGACCCAACAGACATTACATAGCAAGTTGATGGTTCAGTTCAAATCATCCTCCATTTCTCATTTCTTCCAAAGCAATGTTCATTCAATTAGAGTATATCTTTCCATATGAACTATAGTCTAAGATTTTCTTTCCCAATCTGTTTTTGATCAATAATTCTTCTTTTTCAGCATAATTTCATTTTATACTAGGAATATCTGGGATCAGTCCTATCTCTAACACTTTCAATGTGTGTGACTATGGATAGATAAGTCACTTAATTTCTTTAAACCTTACTTTCCTGATTTGTAAAATGAGGATGTGTAAAAACTACCTCAATGGTTGTGATTTTCAAATTAGAAAAAATACATAAAGTACTTTGTCATCCTTAAAACTTTATGTAAATGTTGACTTATTACTGTTTTATTAGATCTGATTCATCACTCTAGCCTTTTGCAATTTTTTTGGGGATTTTGATTCTTTTATTATCCTTCAAGGCCCTTCCTGTTTAAAATCACCAATCATCCTTTCTCATAATTAGAATACTCAGTCCCTTACAATTTCCCTGAGCTGTCACCCATTTCCATGAATTTCATTTTCCCTTGCTCTATCCTCTCTTCCATTTTTTTTATCTTCATGAGTGTTTGATTATTAGCTTTTTCTAGTGGATTATTTTTCCTACCACCTAAATACTGAATCAAATAATCATACAGATTTTCTTCCTCTTCTGACTCACTGCCTGGTAGAATATCTTCCTCTACAGTGCTATTCTGCTATACTAATTATACTCATAGTCAGGATGTTAAGGAGAGAAAAGAAGACGTGCTATTATGCTCTTTTTATTTGGCAGATTTTTTTTAATTGTTTCGTTTGAGTAAATTATTGTAGCTAGAAAGACAGTCTGTAATAGTGGAAAGAGGGCAAGGCTTAGGGGTCAGGGGATATACAGGTTCAAATGTTGCCTTTTAGACTTATTGCCTAGTGTGATCCTGGGCAAATCACAAAATCTCTCTCAGCCTCTTCTGTAAAAAGGGGTGAATAATAATACTTAGAATGTGAGCTCCTTGAGAGGAACTCTTTAACAACTTTTTTAGCCTTTTGATTTTACTTTTCTTTGTCTCCTTTAGCACAGTACTTGGCCCATAGCAGGTGCTAAATCAATGATAGTTGACTAAATTACTGTCTACTTTAGATTATATTTTATGTAATTATTGTGAGGAGAGTACTGTATAAACTTTACATTACTATAGATTTTGGAATGATTTTTCTTTTTAAAGTTGTCTCCTGGGAGCTTCTTTCTACTTTCTACTTTTCTATGTGGCAACATATTTTTAGGAAATAACTTCAGAGTAATGATAGCAAAGACATAATCCAAATAATATTGATATGCAAAAAAGAATTTAAATTTCCAAACTCAATAAATGGATTTCTTTCTTTAAGGATTGGATGATCCTTGAAATGTGAGATTTCATTCTTTTTCAAAACATGTTAGTCCTAGAATTTGTTGTACTTTGAAAAAGTAATGAACATAGTTTGTTGAACATGATTCCCTTTTTTGCTTTTTGTTCATTTCAAACTTGTAAAGTCTTTGAAAACTAAGGAAATCTTACTTCACTAACAGTTATCCATAAATGACTCACTAGAGCAAAACCGAAATATACTATCAGACAGTCTTATTGTGTGAATGTTAAAGGGAGAAAGGGTTTGACTTAACTTTCTTATTTTAGATCATATAAAGCAAATACAGTTTACCTTCTATAGATGAAAGAAGATACAACTTTACAGAAGCAGAGGACTATGAGAAGAATGTATTGCATATTAATCAGTATTTATTAAGCACCTACTATATACCAGGCACTGTGCTAAGTGGCAGAGATACAAGAAGAGGGGGAAAAGTAATCTTTGCCCACATTCGCTTGAACATATAATATCCAACTTTTTCAATATGTTAATTTTGTTGAACTGCTTTTTTCCCCCTCTTTTTTTAATTCTACTTTATAAGAGATTTCTCTCTGGGAGGTAAATGTTAGTGCTACAAGCCAAATGATATAAGAAAATTTTATTTCTTTAATTTACATATTGAAGGACTAAAATTTTACTTTTACAATCAAGTGCTTGATTTGATATTTGATCATTTCTGATTTAATGGAGCCATTTTAATGTCCAGGTTTTTTTTTTAATCAAAACTTATTTCTTGCCATTCTGCTCATTTTCTCTTCTATCTTCTCAGTACTGCCTTTTTTCTTTTTCTTTTTCTTCTCTTATAGAATTCAGGAAATAGTTTAATTATAAAAAATAAAACTAGAAAAATAAAATTAAAATCCATATTTTTTTCAACTCCAGTACAGGAATATGTGGGTCAAGATGAAAGTCTTTAAAATTATATACAAAATTTTCACTTCTCTCTTTTTAGAATTATATTTATAAGTATCATGGTTCTTCTTAGCTTAGATATTTTTTAAGCCTTTCTGCCATAGGTGTCCTACTCTCTTCCACAAAAATAAGTGAAGTCAATGATTATTTAGGAATCAGGTAAGGATAGGACTGAAAAATTTCTTGTTGTGTACTTTCTATTCTTTCTCATTAACTCAAATCATTATTGTGGACCTTGATCTACCTGAGATCTAAAAGTTGTTATTATTTTCATTTTCAAAGAGGACCAATGAAATCAAGGAATTATGTCTTGACTTGCTCCCAAATTGGTTTTAAGTGAGACAAAATTGTGAGAAGTCATTGAACTCATCATCTCTTCCAAAACCATCCAAGTCCAATGGCAAGACAAAGTCAAGATGACTAGCTATGTATGGCCCAGGATGCAGTGATGACCATGGCTTCTTCAGTGTCTGATTAAATTGTAAGCACTCTACAACACCTGCCTCCAATGCCTTCCTGACCATTGGAACAAATTGTTCTCATCTGCCCATTCTAACAGAGGAAGTCTTCACCTGCTTGAGCAAAACATTCTCCTAACTCACCGATGGGTTTGAGGTCTATCACTTAGCTTCAGCCTGCTGAGATGTTTTCCTGGGGTATAGTTGTTGAACATGCATGCTATACCTTCTGGGATCTACCAGTAAGAATTGGGTGAAAATAGACATCAAAACTGAATGAGCAGTCCTGAAAAGGGCTCAGCTAAGCCCTTACTCCAGAGGTACCAGTCCTCCCTGAAAACCCCATGCAATATGCAAACAGACAAACTCGGAAGACTTGGTTATTGTTTGTTCTTGATTTTAAAAGGTCAAAAGTAGCATGCTTTCATTGGAAGAAAGGTTAGGGCAAATCTCAATCTCCCTCCTGGGAGGCTGTGGAGTTATTGCAAGTTATATAAATGAGTAAATATATCTTTAATAGATTTATTAAATAGTAGATCTCACATAATATGGACTATAATTTTTCAAATGCATGTGGATACTCTTATGTAAATTAAAATGTCAAATCATTTTTAAAAAAGAAAGAGTAAGATGACAACTGGCACAATGTATGTAAGAAAAACATAAAATGACTGCATGCTTACTGACAAAAGCAAAGGTGGGACTCATGACCTCATGATATATGTATTCATAACACTGAAACAGGTTACCTATTGTAAGCATTGAATTATATCCACTCTACACTAGAAATTCCTCAAGTTTCTTTTGTTTCAGTTATGAATATATATGTATATATATATGCACATATATATATATAACCGCATATATATGTTATATCCTTAGGACAGTTCTTTCCAGGCATTGTATGATTCATAAATATTATTGAGTCACTAGTATTTTACTTACCTTTGAATGTCTCTAGGTATTGTATTTTTTTAGAATTCCCAATATATTTCATCTTTTGTGAGAGACAATAGTAGAGATGGAAAAACAAAAACAATCATAGTCATAGAGAAAGAAATGTCTTGCCCAAAGTCAAATGGCGAGTCAGAAGAAGAGCTGGGAATAGCATCCAGCTTTCCTTTCTCCTTTACTATCCATTGTTGTGCACGCTGAGGAGAAAGTATACAAAAGGCATTAATTGCCTTCTGTGCAAATATCTAACATCATTTTTAGTTATAGAAAAATTGCCATGATTTCAATGATCATTTCTTTTTTTTTTAACCCTTGTACTTCGGTGTATTGTCTCATAGGTGGAAGATTGGTAAGGGTGGGCAATGGGGGTCAAGTGACTTGCCCAGGGTCACACAGCTGGGAAGTGGCTGAGGCCGGATTTGAACCTAGGACCTCCTGTCTCTAGGCCTGACTCTCACTCCACTGAGCTACTCAGCTGCCCCCTCAATGATCATTTCTAAGCTTATGACCCCAAGATCTATGTAAGAGAAAAAAAAATGAGCAGACATTTCTATATACTTTAAGGTTTTACAAAGCACTTTCTTTAACAATATCATCTTATTTTATCTTCACAAGGACCCTGGGAGGCAGGTGCATTATCCTCTACATTTTACTGATAAGGAAACTGAAGTAGACTAAGGGTTAAGAGATTTGCCCAGTGTTACATAGCTAATATGTATCCGAGGCTGCATTTGAACTCAGATCTTTCTGACTCCAGTTCCAGTGCTCAATCCACTGTACCATGTAGTAGTTAATGCTAAATTTCTCTTCCAAGGTACAGTCTATTTCACCATCTATCTGTTGAATAAGTCCCAATGTTATCATAGGCTAAATTCAACTTGTCTCCAAGAGAAAACTTGGGTTTTCTTCTCTTCTAATTCCCAGCAATGCCCCCATTCTCTGAATTCAAATAACACTAATAGTTAACTTTATATAGCATTTTAAGTTTTGAAAAGCAATTTACCTCTGTCTCATTTGAAGCAGATAAACTGGCCATCTTAACTGCACAGAAAGAATCTCTGAAATTAACTTTCTTGCCTCCTCTCTGTCATTCCTCAGCAGTTTTTGGTATCTTCACATACTTTCTTCTCCTTTCTTACATGGTCACAGAAATGGTATTCCTACTCCTTACTAAGAGAAATCCTGCACTTAGCATGATTCCTGGCACACAGTGAGCACCGAAACCATGATGGTTGACTGACTTATAATCATACCTCTTAATCTCAGTGATGAGTTATCTTAGACTCCAGGAACTTCATGAATAAATATGGTATTTAGGTTTGGGGGATTTGCTTTCTGAGATTTTCGCTTTTGTGATGGCTCTGACAATGTGCCTTAATGTGGCCCATCACACAGTATATTGGATATGACAGGTGTGAGAATACCATGAACTCCTGTTTCAGCTTCAAAGGGGAGATGGCCAAGTCTAGCAGTTCTGTGCTGCATGGTTGCATATAAACGTGGCTGATTCCACATGACAGCACCATCTCAATTGGGCTCAATAAATAGTACCCTATATAACCTTAGGCCAGTCACTGAGCAGAAGCCGAGAGCCGTACTACAGACGTAGCGAACCTGTGCCTCTGAGGGATGATGGCTCTGGATGTAACCTGAGCTAGCCCCTGAGCTGGAGATGAAACTTTGGAAAATGTAAACAGATATCTGAAGTGGCAGGTGACAAGGATATGCCAACAGGAGCTTCCCTGATCTTCTTGGGCTTCGGTGTGGTTTTAAGACAGTCTAACTGCTAGCTAGACATGATTTACATTTTACCATTAAAACCTTCCTACATCCTTCATAAACATTCAGAGCATGTCTATGGTTTTCAATAGGCATAAAAGCTGCTGCCATCTGTCTTCCTGATCATTATGCTTTGGCCATCTTTTGGCATTGATGCATCTTCCCAGAATGGAAGAGGCAACAATTATATTCTCTGTGGTTTTGTTTAGCAGCTGTTGTTGACTGTAAGAAAACATGAAAATTTTAGCTCCTGACTCAAGGAGTTCTATGCTTTTTATCTTTGATAAGTAACCTATATAAAAATTCCAATTCACTTACTTAATTCTGTAAAATAGCAGTTTTTAGAGACATCTGCATTTTGGGGTGTTTGTGTGTATGTATATGTCTATATGTGTGTTTATACATGTATATATACATATATATTTACATATATATGTAGAAAGGTAGTATAGTATAACAGATAAAAAGATGGCCTCAGAGTTGGTAAACATGGGTTCAAGTCATGTCTCTGACACATACTGATTGTGTGACCCTAGGAAAATTACTTAATCTGGCAACCCTAGACAACTCATTGGCCTATGGAGTCATAAACTATGGCGTCATAGAAGACTTGCTGGTCTAGAGAGTTTCCACCTCATCCCACCAAAATCACAGATAAATATTTTGTTTTATGCTTTGATACATCCCTATTTTATGTACCTGTGATTTTTATCCATTTGGGTATTCCATTTAGCCATATGATAGTTCAGCACTTTGATATATGACTTCCCTAAGTTTCTGAGGCCAAAAACATTCATTACTTAGTGGACACAATTATAGTGATGAGCTTCGCCTCTCTGAAACTTAATTATGTTTATCTCTAAATCAGTGGTTCCCAAACTTTTTTGGCCTACTGCCCCCTTTCCAGAAAAAATATTACTTATCCCCCTGAAAATTAATTTTTGTAATTTTAATAGCAATTAATAGGAAAGATAAATGCACCTGTGGCCATCACCGCCCTCCTGGATCGCTGCAGCACCCACCAGGGGGCGGTGGTGCCCACTTTGGGAATCACTGCTCTAAATGATTAAAATATTGGCAACTAGGTGGGCCATTGGATAGAGAACTTAAATTAGAGTCAGGAAAACCCGAGTTCAAATCCAGCCTCAGACACAAGTCTGATCATATTTACCCTATCTAAAAAGATATGATATATGATGGAAATAATTATCAATAACAATAAGATTAGGGGCAGCTAGGTGACTCAGTGGATAAAGCCCCAGGACTGGAGTTGGGAGGACCTGGGTTCAAATATGACCTTAAACTCTTCCTAGTTGTATGACCCAGGGCCAAGTCACTTAACCCTGTTTGCCTAGCCCTTGCATTTCTATCTTCAGAATTATTACTAGGTCAGAAAGTAAGAGTTTAAATAATAATAAGGATATGATAGCATATAGGTTATATAGCTATGTGAGCCTAGGTAGTCATTTAATTTTTTGTGCTTCAGTTTTTTCATCTATAAAATGAGAATAATTATAATACCTGCATCCCAAAGTTGTTGTGAAGATGAAATTAGATCATATAAAATCCTTTGCAAATCTTAAAACATTATAGAAATATTATTTCTATTGTCATTATTATTTTAATCATACATGAAGTCAGACTAGTTTGGTTGAATTATTCAAACATTCTTTCTGTTGTAATAATTCTAAAGAGATGAGAGTTACCTCTGTCATGAGAAGGAATTTGAGAAGGCCTGTAGTGACCATTGCCTATGTGTATACCTAGAAATACTGCCCAGATGGTGACATAAAATTAGACAGGCAACCCACTGAATCAGTTCACCCAGAAATGATTGAGAGAATACATCAGGGTACATCACATTTTGGAAGTAGTTGTATCCAAAACTCATCTTTTTCATATTCATGTTAAATGTACTGCCATCATGAAGAGCCTATTATATGCTAGGCACTAAATTGTCTCCTTCTATCAGGAGTTTACTTTCTATTTTGGAAAAACAATATTTGTACAGGTAAATAAATAAAAAGCTGATCAAAATAATAGAAAATAATGTGAAGAGGAAAAGGATGAGGGGATCAGAAATGCCTTGTGTGGTGGGTAGCACCTGAACTGAGCTCTGAAGAAAGCAAGAAAGCAAAATAGGAAAGAAGGATACTTCAGACATACACTACAGGTACTGTTAGGGCAAAGAAATGAAAGGCAGAATAACATGAACAGGAAAACAACTAGCAGATCAATATGAATGGAACTGAGAGTGCATGGAAGGGTGTGTTATGAAGTAAGCTTAAAAAGATAGGTCAGAGTCAAGTTGTGAAAAGCTTTAAATGCCAAGGTGAGGATTTTCTATTTCATACTAAAAACAATAGGGAATCATTGCAGATTTTTAGGGCTCAGAAGTTTCCGGATTTGGGGGGTAATTCTCCATTTTCTATCAGAGACTTAGCTCAGTTTCTACTGCTAGGAGCAGGGGATGGTCCCCAAGTCAAAAGTTACAAAGAGGTAAAATAGAATGAAGAATGGGAAAAAGTTACTGGATTATCAAGAGATCTTTGGTAGCCTTGTAGAGAGCAGCTTCATTTAAGAGGTGATGTTGGGCACCAAAATGAAAGAGGATTAAGAAATGAGAGATGAGGGAAAGGATATATATGAATGAGTAAAGATTTGGCTAGGTCAGATGGCAAGAGGGAACCTAAGAAATGCAATGAATTCCACAGAATACTAAAAAAAAAAAAAAAAAAAAAAAAAAAAAAAAAAAAAAAAAAAACAGAGAAAGTCCTCAGGAACATTTGACAGTCTCCTTAAGAAGATTTTTCAAAAGTTATGATTAAGAATCAGAGAGAATAAGAAGGCTGTGATTCATACCTGTAAAAAATTATTCATACCTTTGAGATAATGAATGATTCAAAGCAACAGAGTATATATGCATTTGTTATAGATATCATCATAGGAGAGAGAACTACCAAACCACTTCCTAAAATTGTAGTTCCTGTCACCAAAAGTTATATATCTATATTCCTTTTTAAATCTTCTGACTGTGTTGTATTCAGTCATTTCAATTCTGTCTGATTCTTCATGACTCCATTTGGGATTTTCTTGGCAAAGATATTAGAGTAGTTTGCCATTTCCTTCTCCAGCTTATTTGACAGATGAGGAAACTGAGGCAGAAAGTTAAGTGAATTGCCCAAGGTCCAACAGCTAGTAAGTGTCTGAGGTCATATTTGAACTCAGAATATGAGTCTTTTTGGCTCCAGGCTGGGCACTGAATGCATTTTGCCACCTAGTACCCTCTCAGTCTTCTTAACATTCTTTTAACTTTTTAAATTGGGCTTTTTCATGATTAGATCACCCTAACTAGATGCAGAATAATTCATCATGCTTTTATTATTTGCTTTGTGTGAATTAAAGCTGTAAAATAAAATGTTTAACAGAATTCTAAGATTGTGCCAGAGACATCTTGAAGAATTATTTGATTATAAGAAAAATCTTATTACTTGTTTGAACTAAGACTATAGAAGGCTATTCATTGTGTCAATGCTATCCAGTTTTTGTTACTTTGTATTTTGGGTTTAACAAAGCCTAGGAGTGGCCTAAATAAAATATGAGAAATTTGAGGGCTCAGTCAAGTTGTTGGAAAAACACATACAAATATTCCCACTATTGCTTTCCCCACAAAACTGAATCTGTGATTCTGTCCTAAAGTTTAGCTAATATTTACCCTCTGGATCAAAGTTTACAAAAATCTGGCCATTTTCTAGTCTCTAAGAGTCTTAAGCAGAAAAGTATAGAATGATTTGAAGAGTTTTTGCCTCTAATTCATAGCTAGGCATAATGCCCTTATGGACTTTAAGAGAAGACACAAAAGGCATAATAAACTTGATTTCAGTCATTCATGTATTCAGGAAAATAGATTAACTATATATTCCTCTCTAGTGAAAGAGAAAAATGGAAGGAAGTATCTAGATGGTTAGAAGAAGAGTGAATAGAAATGGGGAAGTATCTAGATGGTTAGAAGAAGAGTGAATAGAAATGGGAAAGATCTGTGGAAATATAAAGAGTCAAATGGGAAAAGATAAGAAAATGCATCTCCCTCCCTTCTTTGCAGAAGTAGGGAATCAAGGATATAGATATAGAAGATACCACAATGTTCAACTGTCTTGATGTGTTTGGTTAGTTTTGGTGAATAACTATTTTTCCATCTTTATTTTTTATTCTTTGTTACAAAGACACTAATTGGAAGGGGAAAATACTCTAAAATAAAGGTAATATGGAAATAAAAATAACAATTTTTTAAAAATCTATATTATTGATCAAATAGCTTGAATATTTTAGTGCCTTTTCTTAAAGGAATTTTAAAATAGGAATAAAATCTTAAACAACAGGTTAATAATAATAAACAAATTAACTAGCAAAAAATATAATGTTTTAAATTCTACCAGAAAATGAAAATAATGGAATTGTGACCAGAGATTTCTAGTAGTTCAGGTCAAGTTGATTCAAGCCCAAATTAATTAAGCTGAGGTACAAAAAAACAGAAAACATTTGTTAATTTGAGTATTGAAATGCTATTGATGATCTTTTAAGAATTCTGATAAAGGAAAGAGATACAGCAGTATTAGTTACCTGTAGATGCCCAGATTGTCAAAAGAAAGGAAGTAGGATTCAACTAATCAATAGGCATTTAAGTACCTATTATAGGCCAGGCACTGTCCAAGGTATTAGAGATACAAACACAAAGAATAAAACAATAAAGAATAGATAACAATAAAATAATCTTTGCTTTCAATCCCTATAGTCTAGCAAATATTCAAATTATAGGTTGATGATATTAATGTTAATATGTGGACAAATAATCAAAATTATTATTATGTAGTAATTGAAAGAAGAGAGTGATGAAGCCCAAGCCAGCATGGGAACATTAAGGACCCAGGAAGAACATGTGTGATTTTATATCATTCTAGGTCTACCTTATTTCTCTTTTACTATTTGCTCAACTGTGTATATATCATGAGTATTTCATAGGCAAGGTATTCCTAAATTTTAGAAAAGCATTTTCCAAAGTCCCTCACAATAACCTTGTGAATAAGATGGAGAGGTATAAGACTGGGTTGATGGTGTAACAATCCAGACTCTAGCAGATTGACCATTAGTACTCAGAGAATACTGAGAAATATTTCACATATTTAACTTATTTTCTGCCCTGGTCAGAACACATTTAGAGTACTGATTCCAGTTCTTGACATTCAGTTTCAGGAAGAAAATTGATGAGTATGAATTTGCTTAGAAGATAACAATCTATGGTTATTCATAGGAGATCAGTTGAAAGGACCAGGGGTATTTTAGTGTAGAGAAAACTGGGGATCAACATTTAATTGAACACTTAAATCTCACAAACATTTGGTTACCTACTGTTCTCTTAGGTTCTTGGGGACATGACAATGAAAAAACAGAAAAGCCTTGCTCTGAAGGAACTTAAGATCTTTTTGAGGGAATGAGATGTCTACACAAACAATCACAACACAGACTTGAATGAGATCAACAGATCAGAGAGATAAATGATGAAACATGCTGCCTAAATCCTAACAGAAAAACAAGACTCAGGGTGCAAGTGCTTTTGGGAAGTGTATTTTGGCTAAACACAGGAATGAACTTTCTCACATTCAGAGTTATCTCAAAATAGAATGAACTGCCTTAAGAAGTATCACTGGACTTGTAATGTTCTTCAAAACAGGAACTTCCTTTTTCTCTCCTTTCTGTAGAGTACAGCTCAACAAATTATTTGTGGGTCACAGAACTGGATAAGAGAAATGAGGTTGGGATCAGGAGGGTCACAGACTTACAGATGGACTCCAAGGCCTATTGCTGATCAGTGACAAAGTTTAGTGATTTGGGGTACATACTTACAGAAAAAATTACATAGGCTAAGGGATTATGTAAGCCTTTTGCAGGGACAATGGTTAGTAATGATTTACAAGGTGGAGACAATGGATTTAGATGATCTCAGTGGCTCTCAACAGAGTTTCCTATAGGATAATAAATCACAGGTAAATATGCTACCATCTAGACCCAATTCTCAGGGAAATATTTGCTTCAGTGAGTAGGACAAGGACAGCAAGTTGTTGCCAAATACAGCAGGGAAGGGTTGAAAGGAGGAGTTTGGATGTCTCATGTGAGGAACACTATGTGTTTGGCTTTATCTGAACTATGGCTTTGATTTTACTGGGGTCTACTCTCAGTACTGAGGGATACGCCTTTCTTGCACTTAGCATAGTGCTCTGAACATCAAAAGCACTTAAGATAAAAAATTGAATTGTAAGAGGGACCTTGGAGACTTTCTAGTTCAACCACTTCATTTATGTGTGAGAAAACTGAGGTCTGGGGGTAGTTTAGTTACTTACCCAAGATCACAAAGACAATGAGGCAGGATTTTTGGCCCTGGACCTCTGACTCTACACCCAAGATTTTTAGCACAGTCATAATTGTTTGTGGGACTGAATTAGAGTCAATTGAATTATCAATTGAATGACCACTTATTAAATGAAATGATTGAACTAGATGGCCTCCAAGGTCCCTTCTAGCTTCAAATTTTTGTCCTAAGTGACTCTTATGTTCTCAAAGATCCTTTCCAACTCGAAATCCATGATGCTATGAATGCTTTCCCTTTATAAATAAAAAATCAAAGGCCTGTTGAGATTGATTTACCCAAGGTCATATGGCTAACTTGTACATTATTCCAAAGTGATTTTGAAAAAAGTAATCAAACCAGTGAACACAATGTGCTTCAATGTGGAATGATAGTTCCCTAGGAAGAAGGGAGAGATGAATGACAAGTCAATCTTTTCAAATTCATTCAGCTCTGGTGAGGCAGAAAATGTTGACATCAACTTGATCTGACCTTTCAAACAAAATGGGCCACTCTCATTCCCTGATATTTTTTCTATGATGATAACTTTCCATTATGTTTAAATAGGAAGGAAGAGCAGTGGCAATTTTGAATACAGCATATGCATACTGCACAGATATATCCAAGCCATTGTTTTCAGGAAGCTGGTATTTCATTTTTATTTGAGCTATTAGTGCATCCTTGAGGCAGCCCACCTAACTGTAGATGGAATGACAACTCTTTCCTATTTATCTTCTCCTCTGGTAGCCAGATAGCTTTCATTTTGATCAATGAGTGCTGCTATACTGTCATGGTTTTTTTTTTTTTGGTAGAAATGATATAAAAAGGTAAAGGGCAAAGTTGAACCTAAAACAACAACAAATATTTATTATGGGCAATCATTGTCTTTGTGTCAAAGCTCTTGTGCATGAAGAAAGTACCCTTGGTTCTTGTCTATCAGAGCTTAAGTACAAATCTCCTTTAAGTGACTGGTTTCCTCTTCTTTTCTTTTATCTGATTAGACTCCAGACATCTTTTGCCAGGAATAAGTCTCTTTTCAAATCATGATTTTCATCCTTCATACTAGAAGAAGACCAGAAAGACCTTAATGGCAATGCCTTTTGAGTCAGGCATTAATTAGATTTAAGTGAAGCAGAGTCGTTCAAAGTCATCAACCTCATTCTCTTTCCTAGAGTCATCAAAGTCCAGTGGTAAGATGAAAGTCAATATGACTAGCAATAGCTCAGTATGCAGAACATGACCTTGGGTTCTTCAGTGTCTAATCAAGCTCTAAGTATTCCTCAGGACCTGCTTCAGCCATTTTCATGGCCATTGGAACAAATTGTTCTCATCTTCCCCTTCTGCCGAGAGAAATCTTTACATATCTGAGACAGGTACCTTTCTAACTCATTAAAAAGTCTGAAACCTGTTGGTCAACCTGGTTTAGCCTGTCTGCTAATAAAGTTTTACTGAGGTGTGGTCACTGGCCATGCTACAGCTTCAGGTACCTACTAGCAGGTGCCCCCTGCTCCATGTAAATAACCAGTTGGCATCCTCTCCTTCCTCAAATTGTTTTGCTTTTACATATTTCCACATCTTATATCTCTCAGAAAAAAATAAGCTCCTTGAGGGCAGGATCTGTTTCTCTTTTGTTTCCATATCCCTCTTTTGTATTCCATATCCATATCCAGGCATAGAACCTGTCACATTTTTGTTGTTGTTTAGTTGTTTTCAGTTTTATCTGACTCTTTGTGTTCCTATTTGGATTTTCTTTTGGCAGAGATATTGGAGGGGTTTGTCATTTCCTTCATGACTAATATCAGAGATCAGATGCAAACTGAGGAAAAAGAGTCTTCTTGATTCTAGGTCCTGCATTATATCCACCGTGCTTCCCAGGTGCCTGTCACACTACAGGCATTTAACTTGTTGGATTGGATTGGATTAGAGAAGTCATTTATTCTCTCAATTCCAATTTCCTTATTAGTAAAATGGAGATAATACCAATCTCACAAAGTTGTTGTGAGGATCAGATGGGATCAAATGGAATAATAATAATATATAAGATGTGATAATATGTGTAATAATAAAATGCACCTAAGATACTGTGCAAATTTGACCCATTGTAGTCATTATTTGTTATTGTCAGATTATTTTCTTGTCTTTTCACTCTTGTTTTTCCCCATTAGTTAAGGATTTGAATATAAACTGTATTTATATTTAATATAAAAATACATATTTTCCTTCTGTTACCTGGAGCTCAAGCCTGGTATATTTGCATAAGATCTTCCTTATTAGTGGAGAGAATGAGTATTCAATATCTACCTCACCCCCCCAAACCCATATCCCCCCAGTCCAGTTTATATTAGCAATTAGAACTGTACAAAGTAAAATTGTCTACCTAGTAAGTTCATATGAAAGTAGGATTATAAATCTAGATTTAGAAGAGACCCCAAAGGCTATCTAATCCAATATCCTCATTTTAAAGATGAGATTACTGATGCCCAGGGATATTAAATTACTTTATTTAATTACTTAATACTTAAATTACTTGTCCAAGGTCATTATACAGGTAATTAAATTCACAGGTAAGATTTGAACCCATGTTCTCTGTCTTTAGAATAGGAGTTTTTAACCTGGGCCTCTTAAATAGATTTTAGAGGGTTTGTAAACCTGAATAGGAAAAACAAATTCTATCTTTATTTTGACATAATTGGTTTCCTTTGTAAAACTATGCATTTTACTCATTTAAAACTATTATTGAAGCAACTGAGTAGCTCAGTGGATTGAGAGTCAGGCCTAGAGACAGAGGTCTTAGGTTCAAATCTGGCCTCAGACATTTCCCAGCTGTGTGACCCTGGGCAAGTCATTTGACCCCCATTGCCCACCCTTACCACTTTTCCACCAAGGAGCCAATACAAAGAAGTTAAGGGTTTTTAAAAAAAAACTATTATTGTAAGGGCAGCTGAGTCGCTCACCAAATAGAGTGGCAAGCCTGGAGGTCTGGGGCATCTGACCTCAAATCTGGCCTCAGATACTTCCTAACTATATGTCATCTTACAGTTGTTACTAAGACAGAAAAGTAAGGATTTAAAATTTTTTTAATTTATTTTGAGAAGTGGTCCAGAGGCTTCACTAGACTGCCAAAGAGGGGCCCATGACCCAACCAAAACAATGTTAAGAATCTCTGCTTCAAAGAGTCAGGAATTTTTTCACTAATCTTCAGGTAAAGGCAGAATGGCTTAATGAATTCAATCCAAGAACCACTTATTAAGTCTTACTATGTGCTAGGCACAATACTAGACTCTAAAAATAGAAACAAAATAGAAAACAAAAATAGACCCTGCCCTTAGGGAGCCTACATTCTATTTTGGAGTGGGAGTGGGGAATGAGTCATCACATAACTAGAAGTGTATACATCATAATTTATCACAGAAAGAATTCATATTTTTCTATGATTTGAACTAGCTGACTTGTGTGGAGGTCCTTTTTCTAACTCAGATTTTGTGATTCTCTAAGGTAGGAGTAACCTACATGGCACACAGGTCCCAGGGTAAATGGTGAAAACATTTGGATGAAGAGCAAATATATGCGTGGTAACATAGAGAGTGAAGGTAGCTTTGGAGAACCTTGCTGTTTAGAAAGGCAGCATCAAAAATTCTATATAGAACTATAGAACTACATTAGCTACAGTGCTTATTGGTCCATGTACCCCCAGACTTTGTGGTTACAAATCCATGAGTACCCCTTTGTTGCAGTCACAGAAGTCAGGGAGTGGATAAGGGACTTTCTTTAGAAGAAAAATTGTTTTTAAATTATAGAAGTGAAACCCATAAATAAATACAAATTCTAAAATACATGAAAAAGCAACAAAATCCATAAGATAATAAATGTACACAATTTAAAATTTAACAAAAATATAAAAATGTGTAGCAAATTTACCTTCTCCCCTTATTGATTCCCAAAATATTCACTGTATACCTCCCCAATTTATTATTTTATATAGTAATATATATTATATAACACATTTAAATACATATAGTTATATCTTATAAATATGGTTATATGCATCAGATACTTCCTAGCTATGTGTCATCTAAATACTATGTGCATATACTTCTTTTGATTTTAATTTATTCATTCTGCATCTCTTCCATATTCAAATATTTGAAGTGTAGGAGGAGGGAATGGATTTCACTTTGGCCCAAAATGACAGAACTGTCTTTTCATATTCATATTCTTTATATTCTCACTTTTTATGATAACAATAATTCTTTACATTCTTACACAATTTGTTCAGCCATTCTAAAACTAGGATATACAAGTTCTTTACAATCTTTTTCTATTGCAATTAGGGTTGCTAGAAATATTTTTATAAAGATATGAATAACATCATATAACTTAAAATTTTGGGACTTTTCTCATTGTTATCATTGCTCAAGAAAAAAAATAATAATGATGATGAGAAAACATGCCAAAATTTCTGGCATGCAGCTGAGTATTCTTCAGAGGAAAAGACATATCACCAAAAACATATGTTAGCAAAATATTTGAAGTATTATAGTCCTTCTGTAATCCCTCTTTGACTTCCCCTGGATAAACAACTCAAATTCCTTCAACTGATCCTTGTATGACTTAGTACTGAATCACCTCATAATTCTGAAGGGCAACTAGGATTGCAAAGGATCTTGATTCTGTGTTATGAGGGACCATAGGTCATGTTTAGTCTAGAGAAAAGCTGATTCAGGAAAAGATGTCATCACTATATTCAAATATTTGAAGTGTTGGAGGAGGGAATAGATTTCATTTTGGCCCAAAATGACAGAACCAAGAACAAATTGCAGAGGCAGATTTAAGCTTGATGTCAGTAAAAAACAAAAACAAAAACAATTTTCTAGCAATTAGAGCTAAAAGTTCATTAGAGCTGCCTTAAAATATGGGGAAAACCACCTCATTAGCGGTCTTCTAAAAGAGGTGAGTGGACTACTTATTGGGAATGTTACATTGATGATTCCTTTTATCTATAGGTAGGAATAGATGACCACTGAAGTCCTTCAAACCCCTAAATTCTATGATTCTGTAATCTTTTGTGGGAACTCCAATTTCTCAATATCCTTCCTAAAGTATACCATGTAAAGCTGGATACAGTGGAACAAAACAAATTATATTTGTTCTGTGTCCTAAACTTCCATTAACATAGTCTAAAATAGTATTAACTTTTTTGAGAGAATATCAACTTATCATATTGTTGGTCTATATTGCATGTGAAAAATCTTCCATTAATTTCTAGATTTCCCCAAACACACACACACACACACACACACACACACACACACACACACACACACACACATACATTCTTGCCCAATCTAACACATTAGCATGTGGCTCTATTTCTGGGATCATTCCCCCAAAATGTACTAAAATTGGCAGGCTAATTCCCCAAAGGGAGGTATAGCTCTCTTCCTAAAATTGAAACTTTCTCCCTAATATTGAAACTCATGAACCCTCACCAGTGTGTTTTTTTTCCCCTAGACATACAGTAGACTCGGTTCCTTGGAAAAGAAACAGCCTGGCAAGAATAGTACTTGTAAAGAGTTTCCTCCTCCCACCACCAAAAAAGAAAAATTAACTATGGCTCACTTTCCCATAAATGCATATACACAGAGACTGTGGGAGGAAGAGTAGGCATAATCATAAGGTAGAATAATAATCGTGCATATATAAAGAAAACACCCATGACTGAGGCAACTCAACTCTGGAACGTAAGACCTCCATGTCTTTTTTCTCTCTCTAGAAGATTCTCATGAAATTCATATTGGGACATGACATTGGTGACAGATGGATGATTTCACTGCTCAGTAGGGCTGACTCCTAGCAGAGCACTGTTTCAACTAGATGGAACAATCTATTTCCAAGGTAGACCAAAAGGGTCACTCAGCTGTGGAGATGCCATCATATACTTATAGGCTTGACTAGGTGGGTTTGCTCAGCCCACTTACTACCAAACTAAGCCAGGAACATCATTGTAGCCCTGGAATGGCAGGCAGCATCTCCTGGACCACACCAAGGAGTTTGTTTATTTGTTGTACTCATTATAAGGTATAGTGTCTCTGCATGAGATAATTCACTTCCCTCCCTCTTCTGTGGGCTGCTACAGTCCTTGACTACCTAGAGTGCCTCTTTGGGTTAGACCAGTGATGGGCAAACTTTTTAAAGAGGGGACCAAAGGAAAGGAAATGCTCATCTGTCAGTCTGTTTCTAAGGCAACTCTTTCAAAGTTTCATTGTATTGTATCCTGCTCATTGTATTTGTCCGATTAGGAATAATGTGGTGGGGCCGGATAGACCATTTCAGGGGGCCGAATCTGGCTCAAGGGCCATAGTTTGCCCATCACTGGGCTAGACTTTTGAAGTTTTTTATCTTACAAAGGCATTAAACCACAGCTTAGCATTGACAGAAGCATCTCCTCTCTAATTCCTTCAAAGTCTCAGCCTGAGGTTTGTCACTTTTAGGAAGGTGTCAAAAGAGGACTAACCTCTCCTGTTTGACCATTCTTCCTGCTGCTGAGATAACACATCAGATTTGGACTCCACTTTTACTTATGATGATCAGCCAAGTTACACTTCCCTGCCTCCAGTTTGGACTGTAGTGGGTAAGTGATTAGGAACAAAAGTATTGAATCAGTCTCTTCCTTGGAGTAAGTTCATTTCTTGCTGGATTTTTCATATAAAATTGAGCTATTCAAGCTTCAGGCACTACCTAAGGTATGAAATGTTACCTTGGCACTTGAAAGACTTTCCCTTCACATTGAAAAGTCTCTGCTCCTTAGGACTTTAAACCTTGTTGTAGTCTAAATGGGGTGCTTCTTTAGATGCACAACTATTTCTTTTTAAGAACCTAAATGTATGGTTTATATTTATTCCTATTAGATTTCATTTTATTAGCTTTTTCTTCAAATTACAGCTTGCCAAAATCTTTATAGGCCTTTAGTTCTGTCATCTTTCTTATTATCTACCCTTTCCACCTTGTTATCATATGCAGTCAGTAAGCAAGAGATATGATAAATTACCTACTTATGCAGAAACATTATATTAGGGCTAATTCAAGAATGAGTAGAAACAACAAATTAGATATGAATTTTAAAGCCAAATAGAGAAAATCAAAATGAAACTTGAGTTAAGTGATTCTCTTCCAAAGAGGAATAAAATTAAATTCATACAATATGATATGAGTGGTATAAACAGCTTAACAAATGGCAATAGTCACATAATGTGGCTAAGAATCTGCAAATAGCTTTGGTTATGTTTAAAAATACATTATTTGGCCTGAAACTCCTAATTAGTTAGTGTGTATTGCTTACATATTGTCACCCAAGGGAATCATTCTAGGCTTATTGCACATTATCCCTCTTTGTGTAATCTAATTCCCAGCCAAATTGGCCTTCTTATTCCCTGAGCTCTACATTCTATCTCCTTCTTCCATGTCTTTGCATGAACTATTCTCCATAACTAGATTCCCTCCTGACCTCTGCTTTTTAGAATACCTAGAATCTCTCCTAGAAATTTCCTTCATATCTTTCCCTTGCCTGCACTCTTTTTGCATTCCTTCATCTTTCTTCTATTTTTAGAATCTCTAGTATCTTTTAGAAATCCCTCTATAACAGTGATGGGCATCCTTTTGAGCTTGATGTGACAAAATTCGCCAATAAACCGAACATAACTCGTGTGGTGTGTCACTTCGAGAAAAAAAGCCATAATTTCATGAAATTTATAGTTTAAATAACAAAAATATATAATTGTAATATATAATTATATTTAATAAACCAAAATAGGTAAATTAATATAGGTAGAATTTGTCATCTATAGTGCACAGAGTGTCTACACTGTACTACAGCAAATGTTTCATCCTTGGCATGTGGCCCCATATTTCTCTATATGAGGCCACATACGGCCGTATGTCATCAAAAATGGCTAGGTGTGTCATTACTGACACACATGTCATAGGTTTACCATCACTGCTCTATAAGATAATAAGGGAAAAGACTTGTACAAAAATATTTAGAGCCGTACCCTTAGTGGTGGCAAAAAATTGTGGTAGATGGTAATGAAATATAATTGTGCTGAAAGGAATAATGAACTGGAGGAATTCCATGTAAACTGGAATGACCTGCAGGAATTGATGCAGAGTGAAAGGAGCAGAACCAGGGGAATGTTGTACACAGAGATTAATACATTATGGCACAATAGAATGTAATAGACTTTTCTACTAGCAGCAATGCAATGACCCAGGACAATCCAGAGGAACCTAGGAAAAAGAACTCTATCCACATCTAGAGAAAAATCTATGGGAACAGAAACACAAAAGAAAAACATATGATCAATCACATAGTTTGATAGGGATATGATTGAGGTTTTGACATTAAAAGATAACTCTGCTGCAAATGTGAATAACATGGAAACAGGTTTTGAACAATGATACAGTGGAATTGCTTGTCAGTTCCAGGAGAGGGGAAAGAAGAGGATTGGGATAAATCATGAATCATGTTACCATGGGAAAAGATTTTAAATTTAAAAAAAGAGAGAGAGAGAAAAAAGAAATCCTTAAATTATCCTTAAAGGCTTAATCATTAGCGTATTTGAAAGGACCAGAAGTTTGGAGCCATAAGATGAAAAGCAAGAAACCTCTTGCAACTGGTTGAAAAGATCAAATTATATTTCTTGGGCTATGTATAAAAATGAGTAGCCCAATAGTTACAGATTCCTGGTTCAGAGAAAAATATCCTTGGGAAGAAAGGAAAGGCTCTCTCTGTCTCTCTGTCTCTCTCTGTCTCTCTGTGCCCCTCTCTCTTTTTCTCTCTAGCCTCCATTAACTATATTATTGGAGAGAATGATACAATAACAGACAACATATTACTTCCATAATAGAGCCAAACAAATGGGGAGTTGGGGCTGGATTCCTGAGAAATGGAGAAGCTATACCTCTATTCAAGCATCAAGTTGTGTGCTAAGAAAGACTTAAGTGGAAAAGTAACTACCCTGTGTCCCAGCCAGTCATGATGTCTATGAGCTCTTGACTACCTCTGTTTATTTTATTTTCTGATCTTGAGCAACCAAGTTTGTGGAGAAATAATTGCCCAAACTTGAGAAGGTTGGAAAACGTCACTGTTCCACTGACAACAGTAAAAGTATCAAGCATTAGAAGTTGATGTTATCAGCTACAGGAGAGGTGTGGGTAGAGAGGAGGGAAAGAACATGAATTTTGTAACCATGGGAAAATATTCTAAAGTAATTAATTAAATCAAAAAATAAAATAAGAAGTTGATGCTAATGTCAGCATCTGGGGGCAGGATGAGAGAAACTTCAAGGGCAAACTAAATACACTAAGAAAAGGTGACTTCAGAGAGCATAATCCATCAGGATAAAGAAAAATATCAGACTGACTCTACAAGGACCCAAGTCCATAGAGCACAGCAGAGAGCTACATCAACGAGGAACTTCATGAAGACTCCATGAAGGGGGGGGGCAGCTGCGTGGCTCAGTGGATTGAGAGTCAGACCTAGAGACGGGAGGTCCTAGGTTCAAATCTGGCCTCAGACACTTCCCAGCTGTGTGACCCTGGGCAAGTCACTTAACTCCCATTGCCTAGCCCTTACTACTCTTCTGCCTTGGAGCCAATACACAGTATTGGCTACAAGATGGAAGGTAAGGGTTTTAAAAAAAAATAAAAATAAAAAAATAAAAAAAAGACTCCACAAAAGGAGAAAAAGACTTCTTCTTGCCTAGAGCTACGATGTGCCCCATTGCTACATGTGTTCTCTATGTGTGTACATCCAAACCCTTGCACACAAATCTGAATCCATTGGTTTGGGGAAAGTGCTTTTGTAATATTAATTTTTACTATATTGTCTTACTAGATATCATTCCCCAAAGCTAATTGTATGGCTCATTGTCAATGGGAGACTCATTAAAGAGAGCTCATGGAGGAAAATTCTAGAAATTTAGTCCCCTCAAAGATGCCCATTGGACCTTAAGAGGAGAGATAGCTAGGCTCCCTTTGAGGTCTCAGACGACAAATGGGAAAGCAAGTGACCCCAGAATGCATGCTACATTTTCAACAGATGTTAGCTTAATAAAATTGGCAAAACATATATATATATATATATATAATCATAGTTATTCATTTGAAGAAAATGCATCAGGTCTACAATTTATAAGACTCTATGCTAGATACTGAGAATATAAAAATTTAAAAATCCCTATACTCAAGGGAATTGCATTATACCTGAGCAAGAGAGGGAGAGAGGGTGGGAAGAAAAATACAAATGACTATCTCATGAGTGATGAAACTAGGGCTACAGGAGTGATGGAAATAAAATGTTTTAAGAAAATCTGATAAAGGAAAGAGGACTCAGGGATCAAAGAAGACTTCTTTGAGGAGGCAGAACCTGAGCTGAAGAAAAAAAATGGTAAAAATGAGGAAGAAAAATATCTTAGGCATTACAAGAATTCCTTATACCTTGGACCAAGGAATCCGCTTATATTGATTGTTGGCTTTAATTTTAGTTTTTTATTTATTTCAAAATTTTTAAAGAATCTGTGAGTCGGTGGTCTCTATGTGCTGACAGTTTCACCACAAACATGGTAGAGAACCAGGCTAATTCTGATCTATAAGGAATGAGTATACAGTGGTGTAGGGGGTGCCTTTTGAAAAGTCACTGATGTATGGAGCTAATTCTAGAGGAAATTAGATTTATGTCCTTGACGTGAGATTTTGTAAAAAGGACAATAACTTGTTCTTGGGAGGAAATTTGGAAGTTGAATGATTCTAAGAATTTTTTTTAAAAACATGGAAAATATTTTTTATCATATCTGTGAACTAAAAGTATATTTAAATGTAGCATTTTTCTTGGAAAAGATGTGAAATTTACATTTCCTACATATATTATCAGTAATGGTAACCTTCCAGTTTCTGTGCTCGTCAAGGAGGGGGGGTGTACTTTTCCAACCATAAACATATTTTAGAAACACAGATGAGACAAAATCATGTCACTTTTTCAGGTTAGCTGTTTGGGAAACAAGTAGAGAGATGTTTCCTACTACAGGCAATGTGAGGAAAGGTGAGCTAATTAATACCTGATGTCCTTAGAGTGCCATGGATGACTGTATATTTTCCAGATGTACAAAGTGTTTTCTGTCCTTGGAACCACAATGAGCTTTAAGTATGTGTCCATAAACCTTTTAGCAGCCCACTGAGGTAGGTGGGTGGTAAGCAGGATTTTTCCCCCTCCTTCTTTTTACAGATAGAGAAATCTGACGCACAAAGCTTAACAGGCTGGTCCAAGGTCACATAGTGAGTCAGTCACAGAGATGTGAATAACATTCAAATCCCCTGAGTCTGGGATCAGTGAATACCATGCTGCCTCCAAAGATAAATGGATGATAGATGAGATCATTACATGTCTAAGGTCACACAGTTGAGTAAAGAGCAGAGATGCAATAGAGCCCCAGGGGCCTTCATCTCTCTCCTATGTCCCCTCTTAGCCCCTCACTCAGGGCTCTGGTAAGGCTGGGGAATTTTTCTTCCTGACAGGGAAGGCTAAAGCTGTTCCAAACCCTAGCTGGCTGTAACCTTTACCTGCTTTTCCCTCTGTGTCTCTTACCTTTTGAGGTGACTACCTCTTGTTCTCTGTGGCATACTTCTGTCTCCTCTCAGTGCCTCTTTACAGATGAATTGAGCAAATTAATAGGCTGTTTAACTTACTGTCTTTTTACTTTTTTTTTACAACTTTATTTTACTTAGCTAGCCTAGGAATTATTCATTAGACCTGAAACTACAAAGTGCTATATAAAGCACCATATACATGAGTGTGCCACTTTTCGAACTAAAAGCCTTACCGATATATATATTTCAATCAAGGATGTAGTTTTGACAACCTGAGTGGAGGAAAAGTCAGTGGTTCAGAATATCTGTCTTTGAGATAACTGAAAGGCAAACAAAACCTTTTCACTTTATGAATATATATTATTGCTTTTTAAGTACTTTCTAAAAGCTGAGTTTTGGAGAGGGGGGATAAAATATAATCATCCAAAAGGAGGAAATGTGCATTGTATAGTAAATGGGAAGGTATTTGGTTTTTTTTTTCTTTACATATGTATAAGGAAATTCTGAAGCAAAGCTGAGGCTTTAAAATGATTTTCTTTTTCAAATGCATCATGCTGTCAAATTGGGAATGAATTGGATGCCATAAGCAGATATGTCTGCATTTGTCATTTAATTTGTAAGATTTATTTCCTGACTGGATTTGAGTTGTTTGTTTCCTTTTTTTTTTTTTTAGCCTTTTTGTAGTTGTGAAAGTGTCTTATAGGAATATCTATATACATATATATGCATATACATATGTGTAAAAAAAGGAACTTTCAGCAACTGTGTAGTTGAACCCAAATATGAAAAGAATTCCTATTAGTCAGTTTCATTCAAGTGCCTACTTTGTGCCAAGTACTGTGCCAGGAACTAAAAATACAAAGAAAGACAAAATGTAATCCCTTCTCTCAAGGAGCTCAGAGTCTAATGAGGGACACCTCATGGAAGCAACTATATAAAAACTAGATATAGGCAAGATAAGTTGGAGATGCAGCTCAGTAAGCACTGGGCCTGGGGCTAAGAATATCTGACCTCAGACACTAGCTATGTGACCTTAGGCAAGTCACTTAACCCTTTTGCCTTCATTTTCTCACTTGTAAAATGAACTGGAGAAAGAAATGGAAAACAATTCTAGTATCTTTTTCAAGGAAACCCCAAACAGATCAGGAAGAGTTGGACAGGACTGAAAACAACTAAATGAGGACATGATGTTGAACAAGTCATTTAACCTCCTTTGGTCTTACTTTGAAATGAAATGTTTGGACTTACATAATACCTTTCAGCTCTAGATCAATGAAGATCTGGATTCAAATGTGGCCTCAGATACTTCCTAGCTGTGTGACCCTGGGCAAGTCATTTAGCCCCCATTGCCTAGCCCTTACCACTCTTCTGCCTTGGAACCAATACACACTATAAATTCTAAGAAGGTAAAGATTTTAGAAAAAAAATTTAAGTACTATTCTGAGAAAGGATCATAGGCCTCCCATACTGCTAGAGGGGTCCACAAAACAGAAAAAGCTAAAAATCTCTCCTTTAGAACTTTATGTTCTATTATAGGACATAACCCGTACAAATATAAATATATGCAAAATTATACTCAAAATAACTTAAGGAAAATTTTGCAAGGGAGGACTACCAACTGGTGGGGTTAATAAAATCCTCATGTAGGAAGTGGCATCTGACCCAATTTTTGAAACAAACTAGAGATTCTATGAGTTTAAGATAAGAAAGGCATATATTCTAAACATGGAGCACAAAAACATAAAGAAGGAAGATCATAGAATTATTGATCTAAATCTGAAAGGGACCTCAAAGGCTATCTAATCCAACCCTCTAATTTTACAAATGAAGATATGATATCCTCTTCTTTCTTGGCTTTAAACAGGGAGTGTTTTCCCATCACTAAGAACCTGCCCCATTCTTTTTTCCCTCTTTGATTTTCACTCTACCTCTCTCTCATCTGGGAAAAGTGATGCTTATCTATCCTAAACTGCCCCAAAATAGTATTTACAACAAGGCCCAAAAAGGCCATCAAACTGTGCATATTCTTTGACCCAATACCACTACTAGGTCTGTATTTTAAAGAGATCAAAGATAGGGGCAAAGAACCTACTTGTAAAAAAAAAGAAGAAGAAGAAGCTCTTTTTGTAATGGCAAAGATTTGGAAAATGAGAGGATGTCCATCATTTCTAGTATGGCTGAGCAAGTTGTGGTATATGGTTGTAACTGAATTTTATTATTGTGCCAATAGAAATGATGAACAAGACAATGAAGAAAAAAATACCTGAAAAGATTAATGAAGTTCTGCAAAGTGATGTGATGCAAAGTGAAGTGAGCAGAACCAGACGAAAGTTGTTCACAGTAACAGCAATAATGTACAATGATAAACTGTGAAAGACTTAACTATTATCAGCAATGCATGGATCCAAGACAACCTCAAGGGACTCATGAGGAAAAAGCTATCCACCACTATAGAAGGAGTTGACAGAGTCTGATACAGATTGAAGCATACGATTCATTGTTTTATTTTTCCTCCATGAATTTTTCTCTCTTATAAGTGATGTGTCTTATTTCACAACATGACAAACATGGAAACATGTATTGCACAATAGTATATGAACAGCCTATATTATGTTACCTGCTGTCTTGAGGGAGGAGAGTATGAATTACAAAATGTCAGAAAATTATTATTAAAATTATATTCACATAATTTGGGGAGAATATATAGATAAAAAAGGAAGACTTGGAAAGACTCCTTTTAGAAGGTAGAGGGTATAGAACGTATATTAGCTGACTTGAAGGAAGCCAGGAAGCTGAGATGAACATAATGAAGGAGAAAATTCCAGGTATAGAGATAGTAAAAATCCAATGAGTCAGGAAATGAATTCTCTTATTTGAGTATCATCAATGAGACTAATGACACTGGATCAAAGTAGTGGAGAGGAGGAAGGTATAAGAGGAAAGGAGTGTAATCTTTCAAAGATCATTTAACTGCTGTTAATGAGTTTCAGTTGTCCTTCAGATGTGTCTGACCCTTCATGATGACATGGACCATACTATCCGTGGGCTTTTCTTGGCAAAGATACTCGAATGATTTGCCATTTACTTCTCCAGTGGAATAGGCAAACAGAGGTTAAGTGACTTGCTTAGGGTCACACAGTTATTAAGTTTCTGAGATCAAGTTTGAACTCAGGTTTTCCTGACTCCAGACCTAGTACTCTATCCACTGAGTCACCTAGCTGCTTTGAGATTCAGGTATTCCATCTACAGAATGGAGATTCATAATAATTCATAACTAAGAGGACTGTGTGAGGAAAGCACTTTGTAAAATTGAAATGAACATTAATATTTGAAGGAGCAAGAATCAGTATGATTTCAGTTGGAATAGTATTTCCTCTTTATCCTTCCTACTCCCTCCCGCCTAATTAAACAACCTATCTCCTTCACTACATCTCTGAGTTATGATTCATCTGTGTAGTTTGCAGATATGTACTATGGCTGCATCACTGACTTTACGGATTTCTGAATTTGAATAAATAACTGAATATTTCACTAAGAGAACATTTTTATCATTTTGAGGGTTTCTGAAGCCATTCAGAAGCTCCGATCTGATTAGCCCTGCTGATCATTACCCCTTTTTAGTTGGTACCCTACTGAATCACAGTAGTCTACCTTATCAACCTCTTTTGTTCCTAAATGAATGGAGAAAATACCTGCTCTTTAAGGGAAACTATTTAGTGGAAGTTAAATCTGCCAGGGGAGACATCAATCTCTGAAACAGTCCCACTTGTTTTCTGATCTCAATGGACTTCACTAGGCAGTTCCTAGGATGCTCCGCACAAATCTGTAGGGGAAGAGGAGATAGGTTAAAAGTCCTAATCAAACCATACTTATTCTGTTCTCCGGCTAATATCTCAAAGTAGAATTTGAGAATTATAAATTATCTGTGGCTGCCTTGGTTTGAGGTTTTATCTTATTTTAGGGTTTGGGTTTGTTTGTTTTTTCCTTTTCACTTATTCATTTGAACTCCTCCCCCAAGCTCTTGGCTCCTGGCTGTGGCTGGGAGGCGGAGCTTGTCCGGACATCAGGGAGCGGGGCTCCCCGGAATAAGTCTCCTGGGATCAGGAGATCTGGGATATCCTCAGGCTTCACAACTGCAAAGTTACCTGTCTGTACAAATGACGAAGGGAAAAAACAGCTTCTCCTCTTCAGTGACCCTCCTCCCAGGGTAGGTGGTCCCGAGTAGCCTCTCTGCTCTTGCGTTCTCAGCACCCCCATGAAACCGACCTCTGATTTCTCTAGTGAGCTGGGATGTCTTTTGTGTGTATGGCATGGTCAAGGTGTGGGTTTCTGATGCCTTTTGGTTCCTAATGAAATAGGACCCTTAACTCTGCACAATGCCCCAGGTAAAGGTACTCAAACAAAGGGCGCTCCTGTTTGATAAGTTTGGCTTGCTATTACAATTACATTGATCTCTTTCAAAGCCATGGCACTGAATTTTTTAAAAGACACTTTCTTCCTCTTAAAGTCACCTGAGATTTACTTACACCTTCTTAATGCCTCTAATTATGGTATTTAAATGGATTTTAAATGGAACTATGGGTGATTCTAATTTTTATTCTTGATAATATATTCAACGCATTAGCCAACTATTATATATTTGAGAATAGGCATGCACATAATAGAAAATAGGCTGTTTTGTCTTCTAGTTTATGTTTTTATATTTAAATACCCCTTCCCCCCCCAAAAAAAAAAGTATAGAGATCCCTGGAAATTGTGCTGCATAGAAGTCAGAAAAATACTTATTTTCCAAGACATTTTAAAAGGCTGTGGTTTTTGTTATGGGAGACTGGTGGAGACCTGGTTGATAGTAGTATTCCTTTGCTGCATCACCTGGGGCAACAGAGAAGGCCCAGGGGAGTTTAAGCAAAAGAGTATCTGATTGCATGTAAGGAGAAACCTGCATTCTGGAGAACCAGACTATACCATATATAAATAGGACAATTTGGCTTATCATTTAGCTAGTTTCCCTCTTCCCATTTTCCCACCTATCAGGGGGAGAGACTGCTATTTATTTTTCTTAGCTTAGCTGAGAATTTATAATCCATTAGTCCTTAGTTAGCACTATTGCCTTTTTCTGCTCATTGTTTTATACTAGAACTCACATTTGAGAAACTCAAGGATAATTGTTACTTTTTGAAACCTGACAAATGAAATACTAACGCAAGAGATGATGCCATTTAAAACTCCTGCTATAATACTCTGATCATCCACTACTATAGTTTGAGTTGTATTTTATGGAGAAATTAGAATCTCCCTATTAGAAGCTTAGCCCTATCTGGAAAGATTGTTCCTTTTAAATTTTTCTTTACCTGAAATTATCCAGGTGATTTAGGACAGTGAGCTAACCTGATTTATGTAAGTTATCAACAACACCTGCATATTCCTGAAAACAAATGCCCACAATGGCCATGCCAGAAAATCTCAATATCTCTCCTCTTTCTCTCTCCCCACCTGGCCTCCAGAACACTTTTACATGGTCATTGATAGCTTAGATCTACCTCTGAAATCTACCTGTCCACATTTCTCTGACTCTTCCCCTCCTCTCCTCTTCTCTTTGTCATGTCTAATGGTGGCATAATAGCTGAGTCACAACTGACCCAACTTTGTGGGGCATGGTTCCAAAGTGCTTTCCAGGATGGCTGTCCCAATTTACCTCTTTACCAACAGGACACTTGTGTGCCTATTTCTAACGTTGGCCATTTTATTCACTTTTTCTCTTTTCTCTGTTCCTCTACACTCCAGTCCCTCCAACAGGCTGCTATCAGTGATTTTCCTAGAGTACAGGGCAGACCATGCCACCCCCTATTCAATAAATATTCAGTGAATTCCAGTTGCTCCCTATTGTCTCTAGAATCAGATATAAAAATATATTAAGATATAAAATCTTCCATTTGCCTTTTAAAGCCCTCCATAATCTGGCTCCTCCTACCTTTCCAGTCTACTTAGAAACTATACTCCATATATTTTTCCACGAATGTGACAAATGTCTCCTTTCTGTTCCCTACACAAAACACATTATCTCTGGACAGGGTATATTTTCATTAGCAGTCTCTCATGCCTGAAAAGCTCCCCTCCATCTTCACCTCCTGGCTTCCCAGGCTTCCTGCAAGTCTCAGTTAAAATCCCAATTTTTGCAAGAAACCTTTCATGATCCTACTTAATATCTGTGCTTTCCTCTGAGATTACCTTCACTTTATCTTACATATATCTTGTCTGCACAAATTGTGCTTAATGTTTCCTCCTTTAGACTTTGCTCCTTCGGAGCAAAGATCCTTCCTTCCTTTCTTTCTTTCATTACATTTTTTTTTTACTATGGGCCAGCCATGTGCTAAGTGCTGGGGATACAATGAAAAACAAAGATCAATCCCTGCTCTTGAAGTTTACAGTCTAACAGAGAAAAACACCATGCAAACAAAAAATAAGATATACAGAAGATAAACCAGAAATTATCTCAGAGGGAAAGCACTAGCTTTAAGGAGAATAGGAAAAGCTCTTTGCATAAGGTAGCATTTTAGCTGGCACTTGACTGTGTACAGAGAAACCAAAAGCAATTCTGAAAAAATAAAGACAAATTATTAAAGAATTCCAGACATGAAGGATAAATAACAAAACTGGCATCTGGTATGCTTATTGACTTGTCATCTTTGTTAGTCTTGATGGCTGTAAATTAGAAACTCATTGTTTCAATTTCTCTAATTATTAGGGATTTAGGGCACTTTTACATGGTCATTGATAGCTTAGATCTACCTTTGAAATCTACCTGTTCATATTTTTTACCATATCTTTTGAGAAACATCTCTTGATTTTACAAATTTGAATCCATTTTTTATATATCTGGAATATGAGACATTTATCAGAGAAACTTTTTGCAAAGATTTTTTTTGCCATTCATCTCTTTATCTTCTCATTTTAACTATGTTAGATTTATTGGGACAAAACCTTTAAAATTTATATAATCAAAATTGTTCATTTTTATTCTTTGGGCCTCTCTATCACTTGTCTTGTCATGAACTCTTCCTTTACTAACAGATCTGAAAGTAAATTAGATGGATCTGAAAATAAATTCTTCCTTATTCCTCTAATTTATAATATGATCTTTAATACCTAAGATATAGGATTGTTTGAGCACCAAATGAGTTATGGTCTATAAAGTGCTTTGTAAAACTTGGACATAAATTTACAGAAATGCTAGTTGTATTTATTTATCATTTCATTGTCATGAAATTATTTTAAATGACTTGTTATTTGCCTTGGGCTACTGTTAAAGACTTTATAACAAAACTTTTATTTTTTTCATAGTCATCACTAAATATTTATTAAGCCCATTGTATGAGTTAAGCCCTAAGGATACAGAGAAAGGCAAATACACTGTTCCTCCCCTCTAGGAGCTCATGTTCTAATGAGGAAAACTAAATGCAAACAACTATGTATATTGTATACAGTTGTATGTGTATACATATGTATGTGTGTATATACATATATACACACATATTTATGTTTATATATCTAAAGTTGGAGGGGATAAACACAGTGAGCAGGTACTAACTGTACATTTATGAAATTATTCCTTTTAGTCAATAACTTTTTATTGAAGTACAATATATTTGTGGATGTAGTAGTAGACTACTGGATGCCAAAGTATACATTTTTCCTCAAGATCAGAGCATCATAATGTAACTGGAGACAACCATAAATATAATCTAGCTTAACATCCTAATTTTAGAGATAAGGAAATTGAAGCCAAAAGATTGTCCCTAAATCAGCAAAATAATAAATAACAAAGGCAAAATTTGAACTTAAAGTTCTCTGACTCCAAAGTTAGTGTATTTCCCATTGTACTATGCTAGCTTTCTAGTGATTCAAGATGGTAGTTCACTACTTGAGTCAATTTATAGTAGATTATAACTACAGATATCCAAGCCTTTTTATTTTAAAAAATAATCTTTTTAAAATTATTCTCCCTTTTAAAAAAATTTAATGAATTTTAGAAAAGTTTAAACAAATACAAAGCAGGAAATTCTTCAGAGCAATTCTTAAATGAACTAGGAGGCAGTTGGGGGCTTAGTAGATTGAGAGCCAGGCCTAGAGCCAGGAGGTTCTGGCATCAAATCTGAACTCAGAGACTTCCTAGCTGTATGATCCTGGGCAAGTCACTTAATCCCCATTGCCTAGAGCCCTTACTGCTCTTCTGCCTTAGATCCAATACCCCATATTGATTCTAAGACAGAAGGTAAGGGTTAAAAAAACAACTATTCATAATGAACAATCTCTTATTTTAAGGTTTATAAACTTCCTAACTAATGAAGCATTAGTATCTCTATTTTGTAGATAAGGACACACAGGCACAGAAAGATGAAGGGAGTTGCCCAGAGTCACCTAATGTACTAAGTAGTACATCTGAGATTCAAACTTGTCTCTTGAGTCTAAAATCAGTATTCAGGACTCTTTCCATTGCATCACAGTTTTTCTTTGTGTATTAAAGTACACCATTGTCATCGAAAAACAACTATAGGAAAAAAATTCAAAAAATCTATTGTTATCTGACAGAGGGGAGAGCCAGACTAGGTGGTCTACTCCCTCTGGGTCTCTAATCTTTACATTATTTAAGAGTTCAAACAAAGGCCCAAAGAAACAATGGCTGGTTTGTCAGCTTCCAGATAAGACACATAGATTGATGAAAATGTATATCTCAAGAAATTAGAAATTCCTTTCATCAATCTGTGACTGCCCTACAAGACTTTTAGGGTCAGCATAACTTGGGCATCCTGAGTTAAACATTAAACAAATCTGGTCTCTAAGCAACCAATTTAATTCTCTGAGCCACACATGGCTAAGTTCAAACAGTGCAATAAAGTTTTTGCACACAGGGCAACCCTTTTGCCGTAATTCTGAAGCATTACATATAACTGGTTATGTTGACCTTTTAAATTGATATTGGATATTAACATCCTTGTGAAAAACCTCATACAGTTTATCTTCAAAACTTGACTTTCAGGAATTTGAATCAGTGGCCTTAGGTGAGAATCTCAAATTCCATAAAAGCTCTAAGAATATAGGCAAAAGATGTTACCTCTCTGCCTCAGTTTACTCATCTGTGAAATGGAGATACCAGTGCTTACACTGCCTCTCTGAAATGCAATGAGAAAAATGCTTGGTAATCCTGTTAAGTGCTATAGTTAAGTCCTATAAGACTGGGATTTTTTTCCTTAGATGCGTCAAAAGGCATTGTTATAATAATATTGTGCTAGAGATATTTTGATGTTACCATATGATAATAGTAACTTACATTTATATAATTATGTAAAGTATCAACAATACCCCCAATTCATTGGAGAACTGCCAACACCACTTTGCTCTCTGTCAGCCAGACTACATCAGACATTTTAGGTGGGATCATCTAACTAATATTTCATCTGGTTCAGTAGCAGCAATGAATGGATCATTTTAATTCAAAAAAGTACTTTTTATATATTATCTCATTTGAGTTTGAAGACAGTTCTGTTCTATCAAAAATAATTACTTCCATTTTGCAAATGAGGAAACTGAGGATCAGGGAGATTGTATCACCAGCACCTAACACAATGACTGGATAATAGACACAAATATTTGTTGATTGATTGTTTAAGTGACGTACCTGTATTTGTACATATAGTGTCAGAGACAAGAGTTGAACCCAGGACCACCTGATAACAAGTTCAAGTTTCTATGCAGCCTTTCATATATGCACGCCTATGAGTTTCTTTGGGATGGGACCATTTCTTTGTTAAAATATGCTTTCCCCAGTTCCTGGTACACTGAGATAATTAATAAATATTTCCCAGATAGTGTATTTTACCAATCTTTAAAAGAATGAAACCCTTCCTTTTACTTTCTTTTTAGCCAGAACTTGGTTGCATAGTCTTCATACAGTATCTACTTAGTTACCTTCTTAGCTAGCAAAAGGTCTTCTGTGAAAGTGCAATAGGGAAAGAACAAGTTGAAGTGATCATATCTCCTCAACTATTTTCACGACAACAACCACCAACTAGTTTTCTTGGAGTAAATTGAATAAATACTCACCAATATTCCAAGAATCTATGATTTAGTCACTGTGGGAATTCCATCTACTGATATAGATAAGCGTCCCTTTTATTCTTTCTTTTAGTTTAGTTATTTCAGTTGTATCTGATTCTGTGACCCAGTATGGGGTTTTCTTGGCAGAGATATGAAAATAGTTTGCCATTTCCTTCTCCAATTTTGCATATGAGGAAACCAAGGCGAACAGGGTTAAGTGACTAGTCCAGGATCATTCAGCTAGTATGAATCTTTTTAACTTCATTCTATCCACTGTGCTACCCAACTGCCCTAATAGTTTCACTACCACTTAATAAATGGTCTCCCAGAGTTGCTGGAAGTTATTCTACTTGATGATGAGGCTTTTTGAATACAGTGAGTCCTGGACAACAAATGCACAGTCACCAGTCCATACTCAAAACATTTCCAATTTGTTTGGGCTCTGGAGAGCTAGTATTCCACAGTTAGAACCTTCAAGAATCAAAATGTTATTGCAATACCATAATGATTCAGAAGAGGGCTTCAATGGAAGAAATTAAATACAAAATTTTTTTAATTCATCTGAAGTATAAATGATTTTAGGATAGCTTTGCTATCCTAAAATCATTTATACCTATATTTATATATTTATACTTAATATATTTATATATTTTAATTATATATTATTTTTGTTATTTATTGTTACATATTGCATATAATATGAATTATGTATTTAATATGTTGTTTTTATTTATATATTAATAATACATTTATACTTAAAACAAAAATTGCATTTATGACAGCTACTAATAACTATATTGTGGGGCAGCTAGGTGGGGCACTGGATAGTGTCCAGCCTGGAACGATAGTTTCTTCACTTGGGATGGATGATAATAATTGACAACAAAAGAAAACGAAGCTCCCTTGCTTTATTATGTTCTCATTTTCATTTCTGATTTTTTTTGCAAAGGAGAATGGCTTTTACACTGGGCATAATGGAACAAAAATGATTAACAGGAAGTTAATACTTTAGGTAATTATGGAAGCAGTGGTGACTGCTCATGATGAATCACAGTCACCTGGCAGAAATGGGTCCTTGGATAGTGAAAGAATTTGCAAATGTGATTACTGAACTATTGTAAGTGATAAGTGAAAGTCCATGAAAAATAGGAGGAGGAGAACAGGATTATGCTAAATGCTTTTCAATTATTACCTTATTTGATATCACAACAACTTTAGGAGATAGGTGCTATAATTATCCCCATTTTACAGAAGATGAAACTGAGGAAAGCCAAAGTGAAGTGACTTGCCCAAGAGCACACAGCTAAGCAATATTAGGGCCAAGATTTGAACTCAACTTTTCTTGACTCCAGCACCAGCACTCTATCAACCATCACCTTTGTGGAGTTCTAAGCACTTGAGTATAAAAATTTAACTCCACAAATATAAGGTGAAGGGGCTAGAGAGATAGCAGTTCTGAAGTTAGAGAAATAGAAGCAGATCTGAAGGTTTTAGGGAATTTAGAGCTCAATGTAAGCCAGCAGTATGATATAGCTGCCAAGAAAAAAAAAAAA
>NC_058130.1:647960521-647998971 GCF_016433145.1 Gracilinanus agilis
TCTCTGTCTCTCTGTCTCTCTCTCTCTCTCTCTCTCTCTCTCTCTCTCTCTCTCTCTCTCTCTCTCTCTCTCACATTCCAGTATACTGTGATAGCAAGTGAAGGATCAAGAGGTTTGTTTTTTCCTTTCCTTATTAAATATCCCTAGGAGTACCGAAAAATAAAACAAACTAAAATTGATAACACTTTGCCATCCAGGAAACAATAGCAATAAAAACAAGCCCTGCAGTCACTGGGATTCTCCTCTTAGTATCTTGGTGATTGATGTGATGTTATCACAATATATTATGGGATAGCTACAACAAGCTGTCTTTCTAGCAGCTAGAATTATAACAACAGTAGACCTATATTACTTTAAGGTTTCCAAAATCTGTTGAAGACTTTATTTCATTTGAATTTCACCATAACTCAGTGGGAGTACATACTGTGAGTGTTATCCCCACTTTATTGGTAAGAAAACTAAGGCTGTGAAAGGTTGAATTTTGTACCTAAATGTCAGGAATTGAATTTTAACTCAAGTGTCTCTTGCCTCCTAATCCCAACCCTTTATCCTTTCTTTCATATTTCCAACTCCAACTTCAATCTAAAAATTAATAATTGCCATGACTCTATTTAAAAACCCTTACCTTCTATCTTAGAATCACTATTAAGTATCAGTTTCAAGGAAGAATTGCTGTGAAAGCTAAGCAGTTGGGGTTAAGTGACTTGCCCAGGGTCATACAGGTAGAAAAATCTGAGAACAGATATGAACCCAGAACCTTCCAACTCCAGGCCTCTGTGATACTTTTTCAGAAACACATGATACATTTTTGAAAATCACGAAATGCTTTCTTTCTCTGGAGTTGTTTTAAAGTCTAATCTTTTTCTTTTTTTTTTAGTTGCAGTTAGATATGATGAGTAGGAGCCATCTTTTTAAAAAATTCTTTTAAATGGAATTTTATTTTTCCCAATTACATGTAAAAGCAATTTTTAACATTTGTTTTCTAAAATTTTGAGTTCCAAATTCTCTCATTCCTTTCTTTTCCCCCATTAAAGACAGCAAACAATTTGATGTGTTATGATCATGCAAAACATGTTTCCATATTGGTTATATTGTGGAAGACTCATTTTTTAAACCCATGAAGAAAATAAAGTAAAAAAAATAGTATGCTTTACTCTGCATTCAGACTCCATCAGTTTTTCCTCTAGAGGTAAATAGGAGTGTGAACTATCTTGATGAATGACTTAGGAAACGGATTTTTTATTTCCTATGTTTTGTGGCAATTTTTTTAGGTCTCACTTGAGAAGACATACTTTTTCAAATTTGGATTAATTCTCAAATAATTGGTGTTTTCATAAATGCTCCATTTCCTTGGGTGGAGAAATATTTTCATTTGTCTACTCAATTTAACTGAGCATGTGCTATGAAGATTAGGAATAATGAAGATAATTAGATATAAGTGATATGCTTTTTCCTCTATGTTGTGATGAGGATAAAGCTGGGCAAGTGATAAAACAGCAGTAGAGGAAGAGATCTGAAGTAATCTGAAAGAATAGTTAATTAACCTGTGGTTTATTTATCTGGTATAGTTGGTCAGCCATATACTATAAAAGAAATTGTTTTCGTCTATTTCATATGAGTCAATTAATTTTAGGGGTAGTCAAGGCAAAAACTTTAATTGGTTATTTTAAAACATGTGTATGCTAATATCTATCTAGATAATTTATTGTCATTCAGTCTTTTCACTTCTGCCAGACACTTTGTGATTTCATTTGGGGTTTTCTTAGCAAAGATACCTTAGTGGTTTGTCATTTCCTTCTCCAGCTCATTTTACAAATGAGGAAACTGAGGCAAGCAAATTGAAGTGATTTGCCCAGGATCACATAGTAAGTGTCTGAGGCCAAATTTGAACTAAAATATTCCTGACTCCTGGTCTGCCACTTTATCCATTAAATTACCTAATTGCCCCTAGAACATCTTATTGGAACTAAATAAATACAAAACATAGAATATTGGTTAAAGAACTGACCTCTAAACCACCTCTTATTACTAGCCATGTGATTCAGGGAAAGTCATTCAACCTTTCAGTGCCTCATGCCTCTCTGTAAAGATGGTATATTGATGAGCAGGTACCATTTTACACAGGTAGATGGAGTTTCTTTCTCAGGAATTTGCTTTATCAACGAAATAACAGCTCTGCTCCATAAAAAGACCTCAGATTCATCCATCAAGAATAACCCAGATCATTTGTGCAAATGTTCTTGTAAAGAATGGGGCAACTAGATAACACAGTGGATAGAGTGCTGGACCGAGAGTCAGAAAGACTCATCTTTGCCAAGAAAACCCCAAATGGAGTTACAAGAGTCAGACACAACTAAAATGACTGAGTAGCCACAGTCTATAAAGAATGTGAAGAGATAGATAGGTAGATGTGAAACCAGGACTGTACCTGTGCCCAATTCCCTCCAAGGGTCCATTTGGCATAGACTGGCCCCAATACTACTTTGGAAGAAGTCATGTCTCAACATCAATGGTTAATATAATATGGAAACAATGTCAACCTGTGCCAAATGGACCTTTCTTTAAATTGATTTTTAATTTCATTGTGAAGAATCAGAGCCTGGAGTCCCTGACTTCTCATTCCTGAGATCAGCATAAGGCTATTGTACTTTTGTTTTTTTATCTCCAACTCTGTGTACAGACTCTAAAATCCAGTATTGACAGAAGACTCTTAACAAAAGAACCTATTTTGGATGGATCCTTCAGAGCATTGGTTACCAGATGGTGTTCCACTTAAAGCAAGATGACCACAAGATATTTTTAGCAGTTCTCTGCAAAATTAAACCAAACAAAAATAAAATAATAAAATAGCCTTTTTATTTGTATCTATTTATTACTTTTAGATTGTGAACTCCTTGAAGGCAGAGGCTGTTTTTGTTTTTCTCGTGTCCCCAACACCTAACACAATGCGTGGTAAAGAGTTGGCACCTAGTTAATTCTGGCTGACTGATTGCCTGGGCCCTACTCAGACATTTCAACTGGGAACACAATTCAGGGGTACAAAAATCAAGGTATCCAAGTCCTATAAAAAATTTGTCCAGCATTCAAAACAAACATTAAGTACATACCATGTACACAGCATTGTGGGATAGATGAAAAGACAAATACAATATGGCCCCTAACCTCAAGGAACTTACAGTCAACTAAAGGAAATAAGGCATGTATACAGATAAATGAAACATTATATATATGTATACATGTATACAGATAAATGAAAACCTTTTAAGTGTATTAGAGGAGTTATATAAAGTGCTATGAAATAAGAGGAGGAATAAAAAATGTTTATAAATCACTCTTTCTACAGTTTCAATGCATAGTCTTTGCCACTTTTATTATTAAATTTATGTGATAAGTAGGATAAATTTCTCTCTCAAAATATATATTTTGTGTAAAATATATAATATAAATATAATATAAAAATACAAAACATCCTATTGTTTTCCTGGGAAAATATCTCTCTTAAAGAATTATAAAGAGAACACTTAAAAAATTCTGAGTCACTAACAAGCATTAAAATTGTCGAGAGAAGAGAAGTGAGTCACCAAGGGTTATATAGAGGTTCTCAGCAGAGAATAGAAACACTGCTCTTTTCTTCTTATGGTTTGATCACTAGCTTACTTCCTCTGGCAATTATGAAGTCAATTCAGTGAATCAGACAATCATTCTGCCATATTGCTGCTTTTTGATCATCTTTTCATTAGGGATTTTCTGGCTTTGTTCCATTGTCTTCAACGGAAGCAAAAGCATTAATTACTTAATAAAGCATTATATTATTTAGGCAATAAAAGAAAACTTGAAAAATTGGGGGAATAATGAAGTTTTATCTCTAGTAACTTTAGTCTGATTCAAGTGATAAAATAATAGAGGTTGAGAATTGGAACAAAATTTAGTTTGACATATTACCACTTTTCCCAAATACATGATTTCATTTGGATTTTAATTTCCATTTTTCTTAATGTAGAACACTCTCCTATGATATGAATCATTTTTAAGGCAATAGAGATTTATTAATATAATAAAACACCAGGAAATATTCCCAGCAACATTATTTGAGACTTTTGAGGATGTGGCTGACGCTGAAGGGAGAGTTATTTACATGCAAAGTTCTTTCACTGCAGAAAGCTCTAAAGCATTTCTTCCATGGAAGGCTTGGTAGCTTTAGCTTCTGGTTCAACAACTTCCTCAAAGAAATTATTGGTAAATTATATCCTTTAGAACTAGATTGCTTCCACCTTTTGTTGCCCTACAAAGAGTAATAATGCTGCATAAATTTCTCAAGAATCTCCATTTCATCAAATAATTCAAGCGATTCTATTCTTTAAGTTATACCACTCTTTAATTTTCTCTGTGGCTAAGCCCAGCAGGGTTGACAGTCCTAGGTTATTCAGAACTCTTCTAAGCCCAGAGAGAAATAAAGGAGGATCAAAGACTTAGTACTTAACTCTACCTTAAAAGTCATCTTGTCCTTTGCTTTTCATTTTCCAAATGAAGCAACTGATGCCTAGGAAGAATCATAGGATCATTATATCTAGCTAAAACTAGAAGGAAGCTCAGAGGTCATCTGGTCCAACCTCATCATTCAATAAATGAGGAAACAGGCTCAGAGAGGTTAAGTGACTTGCCCAAGGTCACACCTCTAGTGTCAGAGACAAGATTTGAGCCTAGGTCTTCCTGACTTCTAGTCTAGTACTTTAGCCATTAATGAACTTATTCAAGGTTACAAAAATGAGGTAAGTTGAAAATCTAGGATTCAAACCCAGTTACTCCAATGTGAAATCATTTGTTCATTTTACTATATAATGCTTCTGAAGATTACCCTAAACATGCTAAAAATACTATGACTATGCAAGGAGAAGGGGCTATATTTGAACTGTTGAGTATTAATACATTGAATCAATAAAACATATTCATGAGTTTCCTCAAATGACTTATGTATTTAATTCAGCCAAAAAAATAAGTAGAATATAAGCTTTAAGTTAAATATAATCAGAAAAAATCCACCAAAAATAACTTAAATAAATTTAAGTTAATTCTCAATGTGAACCCTGAAAATACAGACACCCTTACATCTCTACAAGAGGATGAAGCTAGATTATAAACAAGATCTTCTTTATTTGGGGGAAGACTCTGCTCTGACATCTAGTTAAAGTGATGGATATGGTCATTCACTTCTGGCAGAAAAATCCCCTGCTTGGGCTTCAGAAACAAATCACCAAGAAAGGCAAAGACAATGAAACTTCAGAATCTTATTCTAATACATACCTGAATTCTGAGACAGACTAATGCCCTCATAAATCAGGAAAATGGGGAATTGGGAATTATTGAGAAAGCATGCTGCCCATATGGCAGAACAAAAAATGGATCTTTTCTATTTTGTGCTTCCATTTAGACATGAAGTTTATTCCCCAGCTTTATTTTTTTCAGTTAATCGATAAATATTTTTTAAGTGCTTGTTATGTGTCGGGCACTGTGCTAAATGTTAGGAATACAAGAAAAAATGAAAGATAGTTCTTGCCCTCAAGGAGCCCGCTGTCTAATGGAGAAAGGCGACATATGTTTTGTTTTTATTTTAAAGCTGAGCTGAAAAGAGTGGGGAGAGTACCCAACAGGGCATGATGAAGCTGAGTGGGAAATGTGGAAAGGTTAAACCAGAAACCTTCCTTACATGAAGTAGAGGAACGCTTCAATGTCCATCCTCCAACCTTTCCCGTTACCAAAGAGTTGTGAGTTTCAGTGTTGATGTCATCTTGCAGGATGAAGAATGTCTGAGAATCAGAAAGTCCAGAAAAGCAGCCTAGACTTCATGGTCTTTTTTCCAGCAGAAAATTTCATTTCCTCAGTTTCTTCATCTGTTAAATTAGAAACTTATATTCAGTTCCTCCATTCTCTAAATTAATGTCTTTCATCCAATGATGGGCAGTGAGGTGGCACAAAAGACAGAGCATTGAACTTAAAGTGATGAAGATCAGAAGGCAAATTCAGCCTCAGATACTTAGCAGCTGTGTATTCCTAGGCAGGCCACTTAACTGCTGTCTGCCTCAGTTTCCTTATCTGGGATAATAATACTTCCCAAAGCTTTTGTGAGGAACAAAAGATATTTGTAAGCACAGTGCCTGGCCAATAGTAGGTGTTTAATAAATGCTTGTTTCCTTCCCTTTCTCTGTGATTCAATAAAATAATAATGATAAGTAGCACTTACATAGTACTTTAGTGTTTGCAAAGGATTTTACATATATTATCTCATCTGAGCCTCACTATAGCACTATGAAGTTGGTGTGATTATATCATTTTTCAAGTGAGGAAACTGAGACTCATGAGTTTAATGACTTGCTCAGGGTCACACTAATAGGGATCATTTATAAAGTACCTTCATACAAGATAATATGCACAGTGCTGGTAATACAAAAGCAAAAAATGATAGTCCTTCCCAGCCCTCAAGGACTTTATATTTTATTGAGTATTCATTTGGATACTCACATTGTTGTCTGAAATTATGTTAGGAAGAATTGCTTTGGGAAACATGGTGCTGTTTATGGAATTGTGGATTCCCTCCCCCAATTCACTATGGCAAAGTCATCTATGGCTAAAGGAAGCATATATTGGGCCACTGTTGTGTATGGCCTTTGAGAGGGAAATAGGGATACTCTCCAGTTCTTGCCAAGAGGTTCAGGGAGACAAACTAACATTGTGTGGCAGAGGGAAGATAAGAATGCCCTGTCCTATTGCAATGGAGAGGGAATCTTTGTGTGTCTTCTCATCCTTTGTGACTGTGTCATAAGACTTCAGAGCTATTGGTCTCTTTCTCCAGATTTAGTCAGTCATTTGACTCATATTTATGGAAGACTACAGGAAAGTCAAAAAAGATTCAGTCCTTTGCCTTCTCTAGAAAATGAGAGATTTGGATTAGATGATCTCTTAAGGTCCCTCCCAGATAGCAATCCTATGATATTTTTGAGATAATCATCTTCCAAGACCAAATTCCTAATATATAGCAAAGTGTTTCACTTTTCTCAGCTCTATTGTTCTGACCAGAGGCTAAGCTTTACAGATATTTCAGTCATTAGGACCCCGAGAGGTATGGGATGCTGCCATATTGCCACAACCTGAAATATTTAAGCATACATCAAACATAATTTTTTCAGTCATTTCAGTTGTATCTGACTCTTTGTGACCCCATTTGGGGCTTTTTTGGCAAAGATACTGGAGTGATTTACCATTTCCTTCTCCAGCTTATTTTACAAATAAGGAAACTGAGGCAAACGGGGTCAAGTGACTTGCCCACAATCAACCAGCTAGTGTCTGAGGTCAAATCTGAGGTCACAAAAAGGAGTCTTCTTGACTCCAAGCCTCAAATTCTATCTACTATGCTACCCAGCTGCCAATCAAACAAAATGACTAACCACTTATTAATCACATAAATCAAATATCCAAGACCAACTTAGCTGATAACCACTTCCATGGCAGACACTCAGAGGTGCTGACTAGCAAACAGGTTGGTCTTCCTGTTTCTTGTGCTTTTGGACACAGAAGTACAGGACATTAGAGAATTATATTAAAGATTAAAAAATAAGTCACATAAACAGAGAGAACAAAGGTCTTCCTGATCACAATCTATTTCTGTCTCTAGTAGTGCTTCAGTGTTTGGGGTTGTTTTTTTGTCTCATAAAACTTTGAAATTGTATAATCCAATTACCTCATTTAATGGACATGGAACCTGAGACCTGAAGAACATTAATGATTTGCCCACAATCATAGATCTAGTAAGGAGCATAAGGGAGTATCATAATCACATCTCAAAACCCCCCCACCCAGTGCTTTTTCTCCCCATTGCCCAAGGACCTTTACTCCCAACCCAACTAACATACCATGAATTGTCTGTCCAGATTAGCTCTACGTGAATATGTCCAAATGAGGATGGTTCTCTTTGTTCTTTTTAATTTTCAAAGGGTGGTTTTAAGTATTTGAAAATAACTTCACATTTTCAGTTATCATAGTCATGTGCAGTTGTACAATATATAAGAGGCACCATAAAGCCCTGCAGCAGAACAGTGGACTGAAATCTGGGAGACCTGTGTTCTCTTTCCTTCAGTCTAAGCAATTTATCTTTTAGCCTTTCAAAAATTCTGTAGGTACAGAGATGGAGGAAGAGAGCCTGAGTCATTGTTAGGTCAGAGGCAGAGCTAAAATGAGATCATCTTTAAAAAGTACTTTGCAAACTCTAAATCACTATAGAAATGGAGCTATTCTTATCATCATATCATTATTATTCTCCTAGCAATAGCCTAGAGCTGTTTCCTAAAGGCCCCAACAACTAGCATCTTTCTTGCACAATGAGAATCAGTCCCCTTGTAAGAGAAGTGCTTGAAGAGAAGATTGTATGCGACCCTGAAAAAAATATATTTTCATCTAAAAAGTGAAAATGAATTTCTAGTCACTTGGCTTTGACATTTGGAAATCCATGCTATTTTCTTCTTAATGTTTGGGGTTAAAGAAAAGGTTTTTAGAAAGAGGGAGAGCACATAATTCCTTCCTAGGAAAGAACTAGGTAAATTATACAAGTTTCTATGAAAGAATGTCCTAGGAATTTTTTTCAGTCATAGATTTTAAGTATCCTGATGGGAAGGGCTGGCCAAAGGACACAGACACTCTCAAAAGTTATTATGAACTTTAGGTAGACATAATTATGGGGAGATACAGAAGTGGTGGATCAAGAGAAGGCATAGCCCTTGCCCAGATGCCCAATATGCTTCTACTCTATTATACCTACTGCAGATGGACTCTTCCTTGGTGTCGTACCAACTTTCCCAGTGTTAGAGCAAATAATGATTGTGAGACTTAAAGCAGATGAATTGGGATAGGGGGTAGCTAAGCACCTGCTTTCTTGCTCTGTGCATTATTTGGTTTAGCCATGCTCTAGAGAAGTATAAATCTGCTTGTAAAAAAATGTTCGGGTTGGGGAGTTAGGTAGCTCAGTGGATTGAGTGCCATACCTAGAGACAGGAGGTCCTGGGGACCTCAGATACTTCCTAACTGTGTGACCCTGGACAAGTCACTTAATCCCCATTGCCTAGCCCTTACCACTCTTCTGCCTTAGAACCAATACCCAGTATTGATTCTAAAATGGAAGGTAAAGTTCTCGTTTTTAATGTCCTAGACTAGCCCTGCAAATGATAGCTATAGGAATGATGAGTACCATAGATTTAGATCAAAACAAGACTTCAGTGACAATTTAATGTAGTGGTACTTAACCTTGTCAGAGTCATGGACTTCTTTGGCAGTCTGGTAAAGCCTATGGATGGACTCCTTCTCAAAATAATGTTTTTAAAGAAAATACATGGTATTATAAAAGAAAGCAATGATATTGAAATCAAAATGTAAAAGAAAGCAATGATATTGAAATCAAAATGTAATTTTTTCCCCATTCAAATTCACAGACCCCTTGGAATCTATCTCCCTTTGGGTCCATGGACCCCTGGTTAGGAGTCCTTGATCAGGGCAATTCTCTCATTTTATAAATGGGGAAACACAGCCAGAGAGGCCCAAAATTGAAATGACAACTGTTAACTTACCCAAGGCAGTACATTTTATAACTGACTAAGCCTGGGAAAAACCAGCTTTTTTGAAAGGTTTCTAATGAATGTGGTCTCTCGGTATATTTCCAAGGACCTGACTCCTATAAGGTCCTGACTTTTCAAATCCAGTATGGTGATTTTAAGACAGAAGACACATTGGAAATGCTCAGCCCAGGAAAACAACTTTAATGCTTTATTTGGGGCTCAGATTTGTTTATGATGGATAAAATGAGGTGCTTTTTCTCTTATGCTTTTATGAAATGCTCTGTAAGCTTTCCTTCCCATTGTTGAGAAGCAAACTATAATTGCTTTCCTTTAAACATTTGATTTTTTTAAAAGGAAAAAGAAAAATAGAAATTGAATCTTAACTGCAGTTTTAACATTTGCTAGTTAAAGCATATTATTATGAACACAACAGCTTTACAAAAGATTCTATTTATAATTCAGTTGTATCTTTAAAAGCCAGTAATGGGGGAGGGAAGGAGAAAACAAAACACAAAACAAATTCAGGAAAAATTGCCAAACCTTTTGCAATGAATTCAGTTATCTACTATTTAAAAAAAAAAAGACAACCTGAATAAATAAAATCCACGGGTGATCCACAAACATTAAATTAGTGACTAGTTCTCAACTTTTTATCTTCCTAGATTTACATCAAAAAGGCTTTTAAGAAATACTGCCATATCATAATGTAGCCCACACTCATTGCTCCTATCTCTGACTTGTAATTATGGCATTATGAGTTGATAATTTGCTGAACTCTTATTGTTTCATATCAGTAGTAACTGACAAACTCTTTGCCCAAAGGCATTGTGTCCTTCAATTGTATTGCCCATCATCCCACCCTTTAAAAATGGCTGACATTCAATAAACATTGATTGAATGATTAAAGGAACAAAATTGAACACTTTTAGCTTTGCTTCCATTCTTTTCTTATCCTGCTAATAAGCAAAAGGGTGACATTCAGGAGGAAAGGAAGAGAAGGAAGCAGAAGGTCTAGGTCAGTGATTCCCAAAGTGGGTGCTACCACCCCCTGGTGGGTGCTGCAGCAATCCAGGAAGGCAGTGATAGCTACAGGTGCATTTATCTTTCCTATTAATTGCTAGTAATTTTTAAAAAATTAATTTCCGGGGGCTAAGTAATATTTTTTCTGGAAAGGGGTAGGTAGGCCAAAAACGTTTGGGAACCACTGGTCTAGGTAATCAAACAACTCAGTAATCAGCCCCTAAAAAAATAAAAAATTCACTCTACTTTTAAACATTGAAACTAATTAACTAAAATGTTAATTGCTACTAATTTAATTAGTTGCACTGACATTCAGCATTAAGATTATAATAAATCTTTTCTTAAAATATCACTGAAATAAACTCAGAGATAAACTGAGTCAAATAACTTACCATAATTGATTTTGGATCCTTCATCCTGTCACTGTGTACTAAATTCCATATTCCCTGATAGCCTGATAGCTGTTGACTATTGTAGAACACCTAATTTATTCCCAGAAATTTACTGGGATCCTGGAAGAACTCCAACAGAAATATGAAATATTATAGACCTATTTACAAGGAAATGAATACTTCGACAGCTAGAAATTTTCATATTTTCTCCTCTTCAAGTTATATAGATATTTGTAAGGTAGCAGTCATTATCATAGAGTCTCTTGCATTTAGAGCAAGTAAATGTTCCATCTAGTCTAACCCATTCCTTGAGCAAAAATCCTCCCTTTAATATCCTTAACAAGTTGTTATCTTGCTTTCCTTTGAAACCTTATAGTAAGGGAAGAAGGCTACTACCTCCCAACTAACTCATTCTACTTTTGGACAGCTATAATTGTTATAGTTTTCTCTTATGTTTGGCCTATATTTTTAATCAATAAATTAATTTATTACATTAAAATTCCCAAGTGTCCCCCTTATTCCCTCCCTTTCCCATACTAGAGAAAATATCACTTTTCAAAAAATATTTAGGTGATAGAGACAGACAGACAGAAACAGATAAAACTATGTTTTGCCATGTTTCTGTTCTATGAGTTCTTTCTCTCGAGGTGGATATGATTTTTTGTTCTAACTTTGCTTCTTTGCAGCTTTATCCCATTACTCTTAGATTTGTCCACCTTGGGACCTAGGAGAGCAAATCTCATCCCTTTTTTCCACTAAACAGTCCTTTCAAATACTTGAGATCAGCTATCCTGTTCCCTCCCCAAGTCTTCCTGCCCAAACTAAACACTTCGTTCTTTAAACAGATCTTCCCAGAACCAGAACTCTAGGTTCTTTATCATCCTGATTATCTACCTCTTGAATTTTTCCAGCTTTTCAATATTCTCCCTAAATTATATTAGCCAGAAATGCATTCAATAACACAGATAAATTATTTTAAAACATACCAATACACATGCACAAGTGTCTTCTCAGACTCATGCTATGTCAAAATCCTAATGCCAGAACATGAAGATTCCATACTTTGTGGTTCCTATAAATTTTAGAAAGATAAAGGGAAGAGAATAAAAACACTACCTCTTCACATCTTCCTGTTGGGTCTAATGGCAGCTCCTTGTACTGCCTACTACTTAATCTTCATCTTCTATCCTCCCTTTGGTAAAGGAGTTCTTGACTTGGGGCCTGCCTATTAACTCCCAAAGGATCCATGAATACATTTCTGGAGGTCATTAAATTTGTGTTTTTAAGATATTGATAACTAAAAATAATTAATCTCCTTTGTAGCCTTGTGTGTCCTATTTTATTTCATGTATTTAAAAAATTATTCTGAGAAGGGGTCCATAGACTTTAACAGATTGCCATGAAACAAAAATTATTAAGAACCTATGTTTTAGCCAGAATGGACATAAAAATAAAAGACATTTCCCAACTGATAAATTGTCAAAGGATATGAATAGGTAGTTTTAAGAAGAAAAAAAATCAAAGCCATCTTTTGCCATATTTTTTAAATGTTCTAAATTGCTACTGATTGGAGAAATGCAAACTGGAATTACTCTGAAGTACCACCTCACTCTTTCAGGGAATAACAAATGCTCTCTATCGGGGACAAAGAAAAAAATAAGTATACTAATGAATTGTTGGTGGAATTGTGAACTGGTCTAACCATTCTGGAAAACAGTTTGGAACTATGTTCAAAAGGGCTATAAAATTGTGAATATACCTTTTGATGCAGCAATACTACTGATAACTTTGTATCCCAGAGGGATAAAAGGAAAAGGACCTATAAGTTCAAATATATTTATGGCAGCTCTTTTGTGATTGCAAAGATTTGGAAATTGAGTTGGATGCTCATTAGTTGAGGAAAAGCTAAACAAGTTGTGGCATGTGATTGTGATATAATTCTAAGAAATGATGGAGTAAGGAAGGTCAGAAAAATTTGGCAAGATCTATACAAACTGATGCAAAGTGAAGTGAGAAGAACCAAGATCATTGTACAACAGTAACAGCAATATTACTGGGAGAGAAAACTATTCTGATCAAAACAATGATCCAAGGCAATTATAAGGGACTCATGATGAAGAAATCCAACTCCAGAGAGAAAACCAATGAACTCTGAGTACAAATTGAAGTATAATTTCTCACTTTATTTTCTTGATTTAAAAAAAAATATGGCTAATATGGAAATATGTTTTGCATCATTTCACATGTATAATTGAGATTAAATTGTTTGCCTTCTAAGTGGATAGGGCAAGGGGTGGAGGCAGAGAAAGAATTTGGAATTCAAAATTTAAAAAGAAAAGAATGATAAAAATAATTTTTAAAAAAGAAGAAATGGAGATACACACACACACACACACACACACACACACATACATATATACACGGTCTTCTGGAGCTCCCTTTCCTAAGCCCCTCTGTTACCTGGCCCCTTCAGTCATGGCTCAAAGTGCTCCCATTATTCTTCTCTCTCACTGAAGCTGTCCCACAACTGAAGACCTCAGACTTCACTCACTGATAGCGCCCAGCCACTGGAGGAACACAATCTTCAGTTAGAGTCTGACTCAGAAAACCACTTAAGGTCATTTCCATCCCTATCAGTGCCTGAAGATTGTGAAGTCAATACTCTGAAGTGCCAGCATTTTGCAAGGAGAGACTAGGATATGAAAGGGAGTGGGAAAGGGAAGAAGGAAAAATCAAGTGTTTATAAAAGCATAATAAATAATGGATGGTAAATAAACCTGTTTATTCTTTTCTGTTAGATCATCCTAAGAGACAAGCACTTCTATGATAGCTGTATTAGGCAGAAGCTCTTAGGGGAGCTGACAGCTTTTCCAAAATGATTTTAATGAAATGCAGTCACAACCACTTTACTTAGACAAGATTACTTTTAACTGATTAGTTCTCAAAGGGAAAGAGAAGCCTCCATGAATGTTAGAACCCAGAGCAATGAAATTAGACTTACTAAAGAAACAAGAGTGATTCTTGTAAGAGGCCCTAATGGATCAATTCCTTTTAATGGCATCCTTAACCTTACCTGGGACATTCTACAAACTGAAGACTGAAAATAAGAAAACATTTCTGTATGTCTCCTACTTGAAGGACTCAATTAGCAGCTGTGTGAATATTTCTCCAGAATATAAATTTCTTTATATTAATAGGTAGCATTTATATATAGCACTTTAGCATCTGGGAGTGCTTGACAAAAAGGACCTCATTTTATCCTTACAAAAGCCCTGGGAGATAAGTGCTATTAATATCCCCGTTTTACAAATAAGGAAACTGAGACAAAAAGAGATAAATTAATTTTCCCCGAGGTCACACAGCTAGTAGTACTAGTAGTAATAGCAATAACAATAGCTATCATCCCCTAAGAGCTTCTGCCTAATACAGCTATCATAGAAGTGCTTGTCTTCAGCTATATATAGGCAAGTCACTTCAGCTATACCTATCTTAGTTTCCTCATCTGTAAAATGGAGATAATAAGAGCACCTACTGCCCAGGGCTATTGTGAGGGTCAAATGAAAAAATAATTATTAAGTGTTCAGTACAATTCCTGACACATAGTAGAATTAGCTTATAAGTGTCAGGAGGGTGGTTCAAAGACATGCCTCTTTAGTCTCTTCTGATTTTGTCCTATATCTTTTCCACCATGCCATATACTCTTGTGTTATGGTTGGGTTGGGGTGGGAAGTTGGTGTAGATAGAACATGTACTTAATTTTTTTCCAGATTACATGTTGATCCAATTTATAATAATTATTTTCTGACCTTTTGCAATTAATATTATCTTCCTCTCCCTCCCGGTCCTTGTCCCTCCCCAAGATGGCAGGAAATATGATACAAGTTGTACTTAAGTTATCATACAATACATATTTCCATGTTCATCATGTTGTGAGACAAGACACAATTTGCTTACTCTAGAGAAAAATTCATGGAAGAAGTAAAATGTATGTAGATATTTTTAATAGAAAGTAAATTGTAGAATAAACAAAAGAGAGATCAGACAAGATATTATAAGAAAACTTGGAAGAAACAGAATACTTTTAGGTGCTTTCAATAGTACAAGGAGGAAGTTTAACAGAACTATTATGAAAATTTACATTTCTAAAATGGTGGTGTGGGTCCAGGATATTTGAAGTCATAATAGTGAAGAATAGAGGTAACATTTTCAGCTTATTTTAGGGGTATAGCACAAAAACTAGTCAGAAGTAATTAAAATCTAAAATCGCATAGGTTTGCTGAGTAATAAACAGTGGCTTTGTGTAAGAGAATTCCCAAGGAGATCTCTCAATCTCAAATTCATCTTGGCAGTTACTGGAAGAATGGCTTTGGGCAGTTTTTTCTAGAGAGTGGACAAAGACCTTCATAGAGCAATTCAAAGCTTTCATTAATATTCTACATATGAATACTAACTTCAATTTTGTAGGAAGAGAATAAACTAATATGGAAGGATCTTGATATTAGGGAAAGGTGGTTATTTACATAGTTATGTGTAAATGTGTCTATATTTATATATTCTTTAGCAAGTAATATCAATTCACTTATATTCCCAAGGAAATGATGGCACTTGCAATTACAAAATTCTAAAAAGCAAATATATACTTGTATTCCTTAATGGAAAAGACAAAAAACAATATTGTGAAATGAAGCTATGGAGCCATAATAAGATTAAATTATTTTTATTCAAAGGTAAGTAGTACTGGTTGAAAAAAACAAAAGCCTACATTGTTGGTAATGAAGATAAAATAAGGGACCTTTCCAGGAAGATCAGGGTAAAGTAAGCATGTTCAGTATCATCATTACTACTCAGTGTAGTAGTAGGAATCTAACTATAGTAGGAAGACAAGAAAAGGAAACTAAGGAAATAAGCATAGACAGAAAAAAAGGAATAAAATTATCAATTTTCACAGATTATATGATGACTTACTTAGAGAACCCTAAAGAATCAGCTAAAACACTAATCAAAACAATTAATAGATTCAACAAATTTTCAAGCTATAAAATAAACCCAAATAAATCTTCAGTCTTTCATTATATTAACAATAAAGCCCAGCAAGAGATGTTAGAAAGAGAAATTGCATATAAATAACTAAAGAAAGTATAAAATAGTTAGGAATCTACCTGCCACAGGAACTATATAAACACAATTATGAAGCATTCTTTATATAAATAAGACAGTACAAAATAATTGGAGAAATATTAATTGATTGAAATCTATATAATAAAAATGATAATATTATCTAAGTTAATTTACTTATTCAATAACATAAAAATCAAACTACCAAAAGGGGACTTTATAGAGCTAGAAAAAATTCATTTCAGAGAATAAAATATCAAGAATCTCAAAGGAATTAGTGCAAAAAAAATGGGAAGAAAGAAGGCCTAGCAGTATGAGATCTCAAATTATATACTACAAGGTCATAATCATCAAAACAATTTGGTACTTGTTAAGAAATAGAAAGGTTTATCAGTGTAACAGATTAGGTACATAATATACAAAGGCAAAGAAGCACAGTAACTTAGTATTTGGTAAATCCAAGGTTCCCAACTACTGAGGCAAGAACTCACTATTTCACAAATACTGGTTGACAGACCTGGAAGGCAGTCTGATAGAACTTGGTATAAACTTATATCTTACTATATACAAAGATAAACTCCAGTTTATCCAGACTTAGCTATAAAGGGTAGAATCATAAACAAATTAAAGAAGCAAAGAGGAAACGACTTTTCAAACCTTTGGCTAGAGGAAGAATATATGACCAAATAAGAGATAGGATCACAGAAGGTAAAATAAACAATATTAATTATATGTAATTTTAAAATATTTTGTACTAATAAAACTAATCCAGCTAAAATAAGCCAAAAAAGCAGGTAAATGGGAAAGGTATATTTACAGCAAGTTTCTCTGACAAATGGATCATTTCTAAAATATATAGAGAATTGATTTGTGTATAAGAATAAAAGTCATTTTTCATATGATAAATAATCAAAGTATATATGAAGACTTTTTTTTTCAAAAGAAGAAATCAAGGTCTTATTGTCATATGGAAAAATGTTCTAAAAATCTCTAATAATTAGATAAAAGAAATCTGAGGTTGTACTTCACACCTATCAGATGGCAAAGTTGACAAAAAAGTAACATTAACAAATGCTGGAGTGGCTGAGGGAAAATAGGTATATAAATGCACTACTCTGAGAAATGTAAACTGGTCTGAATTTTGGAAAGCAATTTGGAACTTTGCCCATAAAGCTATTAAACTTTGTATAGCTATTGAGTCAAAAATACTAATTGGTCTATATTACAAAAAGATCAGCAAAAGTTCTACACATTCAAAAACATTTGTAAGAGCTCTATTTGTGGGGGCAAAGAATTGGAAATTGAAGTGATGATCCTCAATTAATTAATGGCTGAACAAGTTATGATATATGTGTGACAAATAATATTTTGCTATAAGAAATGAGGAGGATGGTTTCTAAGAAAGTTGGGAAGACTCTGAGCTGATGCAAAGTGAGATGAACAGACCCAAGAGAACCATTTAAACAATAAGGATAATATTGTAAATACAAACAATTTTGAAAAACTTAGGAACTCTCATCAATACAGTCACCAGATGGGATTCCAAAAGACTCATGAAATATAATGCTCATCTCTTGATAGAGATGTGATGGGCTAAGAGTACAGATTCAAACAATATTTTTTTGGATATAGACAACACAGGGATTTATTTTGCTTTACTACACATGCTTGTAACAGATTTTTGTTTGTTTTGTCAATGTGGGGAAGTGTGAGAATGGTAAGGGAGTGAAGCCATTTGACTATACAATATGACTGATTACCAGAAAAGGAAACCCAATTCCCCATGATGCCTTTAAATTCTTTTCTAGTTCAAAACTGCTATGGTACTTTGTATATCAAAGCCAGATCCTCAAAGATTACAGTTTGGCTTCCAAGTTTTCATCTATTTAGCATTATATTTAACTGAAATTTTATATAAAGTTTTTGTTATGTTTTGTTTTACTGCAACATAAATGTCAATTCAGGATTAAAAACTAGAGCTGTGATTTCACTCTGTCAGGAACTTACCCCATTGAAGAAATTCCTTTACTAATGCAGACTGGCACCTGTTTGCAATTGAGTAAAGAATTACCCAGAGCACTGATTGGTTAACAAATGACTTGCCCAGAGTCATTCAGCAAATGGGACCTGAAGCCATTTCTTTCTGGCTCTGATGTTGGGTTTTTATCTACTATACCACATTACCTCTTACAGTTATTTATTTACCTGATAATTTAATTTCTTAAAAACCATGTTATTTGTCAAGGGTCTATGTCTAGCTGTGGACTTTTCATTTATTCAGGCCCTTAGACTCTTGATAGAAAATTGTCCTGTCCCTTTAAATTCTTAAGTTAGTTGTGGAAGTTATTTGCAGTCTTATCTCTTTAGAGACTATTTTTTTAAAAAAGGAGAATTTTGCAGAAGGAATATTGGAAGGGAATTAGTTTGAGGAACTGGGCTGTTTCCCAAGTATGTAAGGTTTGGTCGATAACAAGCAAAAATCAGAAACAAGACAGAAGATTGTCTAGCTAACTGACTGATTCTAGGAGTGGGGAGTGGGGGCTAAATATGGTGGCTGAAACATATAATGATTAGAAAAGAAATATTTAATGAAAAAAGAAAATAGTGTGATTGTGTATTAAAAGTAAGAGATAACTGATCGATCTCTACTATGCTGCTATTTTGGTATTTCTCAGATGTGAAGAAAAGCTGAGAAAGATCCCCCCCCCATTGTACTAAATTGAAGCTTTGCTGTGAATTTATGGGACCGTTTTTTTCAGAATGTGAATTTCTTAAGGGCTAGATTCCTGTTTTTCCCCTTCTTTATAACCTCAAAGCTTAACCCAATGTCTGATACACAGTGACTGATTGAAAAAAATAAACACTGGCTAGGTAGGCACTGATTAGTTACTCTCTACCTCATTGGAGAGAATATCCAAATCCATGAAGTCACAGACAGTATTGACTAAGATATTGCTATCAAATTCCTTATTTCCTGATTGTTTTCATCCTCCACTTCCTTTTGCCTACTCACAAACTTACAACATAAAGAACAGTAGTTCAAATGCTACTGTCATACAATCTTATTTTAAGTTTCTGGATAACCATCTGGCAGGAAATTTCACTGAAAGATACTTTGGCATCATCTTCCATCAGTTCTTATACTTGCTCATTCTCAGTGGAGAGATTCTCTATAAAAGAGATTTATCAGGGAAGCAAGTTAAAATTATTGTCAAAGACTTCAAAATTTACATATAAGGATATGTTTTAGAGTGATACTAATTTAATCCTGTATGTTAGACTTGGGAAAATGGACAGGAAATCATTACCTTGAAAAAAAGTATGCTAAGTAGGATCCTATGATTTAAGTATATATTTTGGTGGTGGGGTGGTGCATTTGCCAGTAATGACCTCATATTCTCTCTCTTTTCTTCCCAAAACAATTCAAATAACCCCAGTAATTCCTATCTACTTGCACTATGACAAGCTCAAGTACTTTTCTGTTCTGTTTTTTGAAAATAAAAGGAAAGGTGAAATAGCCCTAACTGCTTTATGACCTTGCTATTTCCAAACCAGTTATTTATAAGCATGTAGTAACTTTTCATTTCATTTTGCATTGATCCAGTATCCATTGCTTTCAATGAGTGTAATAGGTGTGCTAGACCAAAAGAGTGACAATGAAACTGCTTTCATGGAATTTATAGTCTAGTTGAATGAGGTAATGATGTGCATGCAGAATGAGAATGAAAACCTTTTAAGAGCTTTAAGAAATCATGAGGTTTCTAGCAAAAGGTGTGTGTGTGTGTGTGTGTGTGTGTGTGTGTGTGTGTGTGTGTGTGTGCATTTTATCTTCAGCTTTCCTTCAGGGCTGATGGTTAGTATTTAGGAGCTACTCTACTAAATCTGAGTCACTCATTCAAAATGAATTCAAACATAACCAAGGAAATTAGCAAGACTATGTCTCATGAAAGCAATAGTCAAATTTTGTTCTTTGTATCTCCTGTAGTTCCTTGAATACTATAGATTCTTATTAAAATTTTGCTTAATAGGGGCATCTAGGTAACACCAGGAGTTGGGAGGACCTGGGTTCACATCTGGTCTCAGATGCTTCCTAGCTATGTGACCCTGGGCAAGTCACTTAACTCTGATTGCCTAGCCTTTGCCACTCTTCCATCTTAGAACTGATACTAAGACAGAAGGTTAGAGTTTTTAAAAAAAATAATTTGCCAAATAAATAAATATTGTGTGATTACATTTTAGGGGATGTTTTTCATGCAAACTCTATAGGAAGGGGAGAAAGGAGGGGGGAGAAGAAAGGGGAGGAAACTCAAAAAAACTTGAGGGAAAAGGATTTCAAAACCTGGAAATTATTGTCTTGAATGGATCCATTTACTCATTTTGAACTAAAATAAGAAACATTATTGTGTTAAATGGAAAAATAACAACATGGAAGAAGTACATTCATTTTAGGAAGACCTTTGACAGAGTTTTGATCTTGTTAGAAGTTTCATCTCCTTGCTGGGAATTCTCTCCCTCCTTATCTCTGCTTCCTGGCATCCTTCGCTTCCTTCAAGTACCAGCTAAGGTTTTGTATTCTATAAGAAGTCTTTCTTGATCATCCTTGATTCTTGTGCAATTTATCTTGAATGTATCTTGTTTGTATATAGTTGTTGGTATGTTGTCTCCCCTATTATACTATGAGCTCTTTGAGAGCAGAGATTGTCTTTGCCTTTCTTCATGACCCCAGAACTTAGAGTGGTATCTGACATAGCAGGTGCTTAATAAATGGTGGTTGACTGACCATTTGATATTTTCATAAATAATAATAGAATCTAGCATTTATTGAAATGTCTTTAAAATTGGCAAAGTAGTTTAAATACATTATTTTCATTTTAGCTTCACAACTACCCTGTGATAGGGGTTGCTATTGTACCCTTCTTACAGAGGAGAAAACTGAGGCTTGGAGGGGTTAAGTAAATTGTCCAAAGTATCACAACTAAGAAGTTTCAAAGGTGGGAGGGATGAATCTTGGTCTTTCCTCACTCCTTCCGTGTATAGCGCTTTTATCCAAAATGCCTTACTGCCTCTTTTTCTTGGATGATGGATCAAAGAACATATAAATAATATCTAAGTGGATTGGAAGTAATTGGACGTTTAGGAGGACAGCACCAGAACTCAGTGTGAGCTTCATGGTACCCTTCCAATGTAAAAAACATCATGTGGAAGTAAATTCTTGTTTTCTCTCTTCAGGGATAAAACAAGAAAAAAATTCATAGTGACAATATGTGAAACTAGATGATCTCAGTAAATGATAATAGTAATGATTTAGAAAATGATCATGATAAAAGTAGAATAAGACCATGGTATAATGGATTGACATAGAGTCAGCTTCTGAGTCAAGTTGGACCTGCTTTGTACCTCCAACAATGTTGGCAATCAACCTTGGCAAAGCCCTTCATCTGTTATTGACCCCAGTTAGCTAAGGTTCTCAGTTATGGAACAAGTTGCTTATGTTTTGGTAGAAGTTGCCTTACTGGAAGCTCCCTGTATTGATGAAATCACAGATCCAATCTAAAAGCAAAAAAGAAAAATACATTTTAAGATTATTATAGTGTATATATCTCTGGATATATACACATATATATACACATATATATGTTTATATATGTGTCCTATACATGTAGTTTTATTAATGTAATGAAATGCCTAATCTATTTAGACATTAAATCAATGTCTTTTGGCTATTAGTCTCAGAAATGATAAGTCTGTAGTTTATACTACAAAAAAGATAACTAACAGTTATACTATTTTATCATTAGATGTGATCATTGGCAACTTGTACCCTGTGTTTTCCCAGGCAGAGGGAAATGTACATAGAAGTGGAAGGAAGGAAGTCTTTATCTTCCTTACATTAAAAAGTGGCTTTTAAATACCTTCATAACCTGACCCCTTCCTACCTTTCCAGTCTTCTAACATCTAACATCCTCTCCACATACTCTGCCATCCAAAAACACTGTCCTCCATGCTATTCCTCACGCAAAATATTCTCATCTCCCAACTGTGAGCATTTTCACTGGCTGTTCCCAATCCTAGGCATTCTGTTCCTCATTTCTAACTCCTGTCTTTCCTGGCTTCCTTGAAGTCTCCGCTAAAGGTCCACCTTCTACAAGAAGCCTTTCCTGGTTCAATGTCATCTTAATGTCTCCACTCTGAGACTGCCCTCCATTTATCCTCTATCTCCCTTCTTTATCCATCAATGTTTACATGTTGCTTCCCCTTCTAGAATGTGAGCTCCTTGAAAGCAGAGACTGTCTTCTTCCTTCCTTTGTATCCCCAGAGCTTAGCTTAGTGCCCAGCACAAAGTGGATGCATAAAAAATGCTAGTGGACTGACCAATTATTTGTTAATTTTTTAAAGTATGGTATTTACAATTACTCACAAATGACCTATAAAATATAAACAGAACAGCATTTATCGTTGTCAGTACTGCCCCCATCCTTGTGTAAGACTCCCAAACCCAAATCTCTTACCACAAGAAATGTAGCAAGCACAAGCCTCGAAAAACAACATAGTACAAGAGAGCAACAACTGCTTTATAAGCTCTGGGAAACTACTTTAAGCTTTTAGTAGTTTTTATTATGAAAACATAACAAAAAATGATGATGCTTAAAACTAGATCACTTGTCCTTTTCTCTTCTTGTCTACTTTTTCTATATGCATAAAGTCTTTTAATGGCAAGCATCCTCTTAGAAGTGCAATTTGAGGGCGCAGCTGAGTAGAAACTATGCTAGTCAAACAAATCCAGTTGTTTGGAAGAAAAGGTCCAAGACCAAAAAGAAGAGGTACTAAGCCTTAACTGTGTTGATCTGAACTGCACTTCTATTTTTCTAAACTCTTACCTTACATCTTACAATCAATACTGTGTATTTGTTCCCAAGCAGAAGAGTGGTAAGGGCTAGGCAATGGGGGTTAAGTGACTTGCCCAAGGTCACACAGCTAGGAAGTGTCTGAGGCCAGGTTTGAACCCAGGACCTCCCATCTGTAGTTCTGGCTCTCAATCCACTGAGCCACCCAGATGTCCCCTCAAACTGCACTTCTAAGAGAATGCTTGCCATTAAAAGATTGTAAGCATATTGAAAAAGGAGACAAGAAGAGAAAAGGACAAGTGATCTAGTTCTAAGCATCATCATTTTTTGTTATGTTTTCATAATAAAAACTACTAAAAGAGTAAAGCTCTAATATTCCCTGATAGAAAGAAAGAAAAATAATAATAGATTACTGTTTAGGTAGAAACAGAAAGACACATTTTTGTGAGTTCAAATCTGAGCTTAGACATTTAATATTTATGTCACTCTGGGCTAGTCACTTCATCCTGTTTGCCTCCATTTCCTCATCTATAAAATCAGCTGGAGAAGGAAATAGCAAGCCACTCCAGTATCTCTGCCAAGAAAACCTCAAATGAGGTCATGAAGAATTGAACATGATTGAAACAATTTAACAACAAAAACAAATGTTTAGAAACATTAGTCTACTTGCCAGCTCTTAACTACTCAGAATACAGTATTAGCTTACTCTCTCTATGTCAATAAGTCAGCTCTGTCCTGATGGTCTTCCATAGACCTAAGTGGCAATAAGTGATCCAGGATGTTTCAAAGCACAGCTCAACAAAGGTCACCAGTGAAGGTTCTCTGACACCTAAATTCTATTAGATCTTCTTGTTTGAAAGTAGCCTTCTTCCATGTTTCTGCAAAGAACTGGAGCCTGTTCTCTCTCAGTTCATTTTCTAAAAGTAAACTGATGGGAAAATTTGTTGGTATGGTAGGAAACTTTACTAACTGAGACCCAAATCTATCTCTGTCTCCACCTCTGTTGCCTCAGAGGACTTTATTGTTTAAGGCATATTTGACCTTGTTCTAAAAAAAGTTTTTGTCAGGTTTCAGTAGTCCAGACAAATGATTTAGGCTAGGGAAAAATAATAAACTTTTATGATTTATGATATTATCTCATTTTATACTCACAATAACCATTAGAGGTTGGTATTAGTATCTTAATTTTACATATTAAGAAACTGAGACTAGGAGAGGTTAAATAACTTGTCCAGGATCATACCACTAGAAAATTTCTGACATAGGATCTGAACCAAAGTCTTGCTGACTCAAAGACCATTGTTCACTGTGCCTTTTAGTAGAGTTATAAGTTTGTAGGTTTTCTACAAGCCCTACGAATATACGAAGAAATAAAATTGTTTTTGTTTATTTGTACAAATATATTAGATTTTGTTTTCTTCTTGGGAGTCCAGTGATTTGATCAGCCTAACAAACTCCCACTGTGGAAATTCCCTCCAGTGATGCAGTTTAGCAACTCTTCTTTCAGTGATTCAGCCAACTAACATTTATTATTGATTGCCTCTTTTGTACTGAGGATACCAAGGCAAGACAGTCTCTGCCCTGAAGGATTTCACAATCTAATGAGGAAGACAATATATAAGCAGCTATGAATAAACAAACTATGTAACAGATAAATTGTAAATATTCAAGAGAGGGATAGTATCAGAATTCCTGGAGACCAGGTGCCCCAGAAAACTTACTGAGATGCTGAAAGGTTAAGTTACTGGCTCATGGCCATTCAGCTACAGTAGTATAAGGCAGAAACAGAATTTTAATGGTCTTCCTATTGTTCAATTGTGTCCTACTCTTTGTGATCCTATTTGAAGTTTTCTTGGCAGATACTGGAATAGTTTGCAATTTCCTTCTCCAGCTTATTTTACAGTTGAGGAAACTGAGGCAAGCAGGGTTAATCAACTTACCCTGAATCAGAGAGCTGGTAAGTGACAGAGGTTAGATTTGAATTCAGGTCCTCCTGACTCTAGAACCCAATGCTCCATCCACTGCACTATCTTACTGTCCCTTCAGTCTTCCTGACTCCAAGGCTATTCTATCCAAAACTCCAAGTTCCCTCTCTCCAGAAATTATACATCCAAGTAATAAATGCTTTTTGGATTGAATTTTTCCAAGTAGGAGGCTTATTTTCAATTCTACTTCCTTTACTTAAAAATTTTAGTAACAAGTTTGAGAACCTGTGGCCCACTCTTTTGTTCACCATGGTATTTTAGACTCTTGTAGCTGGAGGGGACTTATTCCAATTACAATATTCTCAGGAAGTGATTGCCTGGTCTCTGCTTTAACTCCATTAGTAATTAGGAACGTGTAGGCTACCTATTACTTTTTTAAAGCTCTTAAAGTTAGAAAGTTTACCTTTAATGTATTGCTTTGTAGCTTCCACCCACCAGCCCTAGTCCTTTTGCCAGCTATAAAACATAACTGTATTTTTTATATTCTTTTAAGGGATAAGGAGGGAGAGAATTCCAGTCATAAGAGGCTGATAAGGAAATGAAATCTCTTTTGCCAGAGTCAAATATTTCCTATTCTGTTAAGCCAGGCAAGGATTAACTATCAAGTTGTGAGTAGGAAAAAAGTATATATCCATTGGTCATGTGGAAGTGGGCAGGTAGGGAGCAGGAAGTTCAAGTTAGAGTCTAGGAAGGTCAAGTCAAAGAGGAGAAACAAACTAATACAGCCATAGATAAAAAGAAAACAAAAGTAATTTTAATGCAGACATTTTAGAAAATGCTTTTTGGATTGAATTGTTCCAAGTAGAAGACATTTTCAATTCTACTTCCTTTACTTAAAATATTTTTGGAACAAGTTTGAGAACCTGCGGCCCATTTTAGAAAAAATAAGCCTAAGGCAAGAGAGTAACTGAACTAAAAGAATTCAGGAAAACCCAAAAAATCAATGCTTGGTAATCACTGCATCTCTTTTGTGACTCCTAAAAAAATATATTAATTAAATCCATTCTAGAACTTTGCCAGGGATGGAGGCCAAATTTACCAATCTTATTTTGAGTCCCTTCTTCTGTCTTTTAAAAATGGAAATATTTGCCTCTCTGCCTTTCCATTCTCTTTAATTATTCAAAGATCATAAATATCTGTATGTACTTTTAATGCCCCAGGATGCCATTCATCCAAGCATGCGCCTCAGACTCTTTAGAGATACTAAGCAATCTTTCATAGACCTTAAGACCTTAATTCCTTCTTTAACTACTTCCATGCTTCCGGCATTTAAAGTTCTTTATAACCTGGCCCCATCCTTCCTTCCTGGGCTTTTTATACCTTACTCTCCCTCCTTGCAATTCCTCAAACACTCTACTCCATCTCCTGTCTGCAAGCTGTTAGACTGGCATTTTCCCATCCTTGGAACATTCTCACTCCTCAGTTTCCCTGGATTTCTTTAAGATTCAGTTTAAATTCCACCTTTTATACAAGATTTTTCCTAATGTTTCCAAGTTATTAACACTTTCTCCTTCCAAATTTCTTCCACTTATTATCTGTTTCTCTGACCCTCTGTTTGTCTACCTATGTCTGTCTGTCTGTCTGTCTGGCTGCCTGTCAAACTATCAATCTGCCTGCCTTTTATATACCTAATTACTTATATGTCTCCCTCATTAGAATGTTCTGTCTTTGAAAGCAAGACTGTTTCTATGTTTTTTTTGTATCTTCAGTGTGCTATACAATTCCTGGTCACTGATTAACAATGATTGTACCTTTTAGTGTGAAATTGGGAGCAATATAGCAGTTGAACCCGTTCTTTGTTGTCAGTTAATTTTCCATCCAACCCAGCAGAAATCATAGACCATGTTCTTTTTGTCCCAACATTTTTTTTTAAATCACTCTTATTCAACAGTGGCCCATGTTTGCTCTATGCTAGAAAATTTGCATGAGATGTCTATAGAAATGGACTTTTTTATTGTCATTGATCCATGAGATTTTTTTTTTTAGAATCTCCCAAAGAAAACAGTACAAATGTCAGGATTTTAAGTCGAAGATTGGAACAACTTAAAAATGTAATCATTTGTTATTTTCTATAACATATACAACTATATTTTTATATATAATCTTATTTCTATTTTTCATATAACTACAACCATATTTCTATAACTTATAATGTGTGATCTTTAAATCATAGATTTGGAGCTGAAAGGGGTCAGTTGAGCCTCCTGAATGGATTAGATGAATGAACATTTTGGACTAATATACTCATATGAAAGGTTGAAAAACTGAGGTCCAAAGAGGTTGTGACTTGCTGAAAGTTACACCGGTATAGAAGAGCTGGGATTGAAAACTAGATCATCTTATGCCAAATCTGTCATTTGCTTAGCCATCCATGAAATATAATATATTTTTCTTTTTCTTAAGTATAAAAGTGAGGGAACTCTGAAACTATGAAATATCTCTGATATCACTGAAGTCTCTGTTCCTTGGCACAGCCCTTTGATGTTTCATAGAATGGTTTGGTTGGAAGTTCATTTCCTGGTAGGTCAACCTTCTGTTGATCAATCCTACCAGAAATCAAGGAGGATAAATTCTTTATGTGATTAAGCCCATACCTAAGGTTTTTGGCTTTTTTTTCCACTTTGGCATAATTGGGCATAATTAGGCATGGGACAAATGCAGGAAGTTAGAGGAAGAATTGTTATTCTGCAACTGTTCCTTTTAACTATGGTTCATGTAATCCAAAGTCTACAAATAACCCTGACCGGAGTCTCTTATTCTTTAGACTGGCATGTTCTTTCCTATTTTCATGGGTTGAGTGGTTTTTTTGTTGTTTTTTTTTTTTAGGGGTGGGTTAGGTCAGGAAGCCGGTTGGAATTTACTTTATGAAGGTCAGATTTCATTATTTTTGTATATACAAAATAATTCTTGCTCAGCTAGTAAAATTTGACTAAGTAGATGTCCTTAACTGGTTTAATTTAATGAATAAATGAGATTGACAATAAGAGTATCAGTTTTCAAAATTAGTGATCATTTTTAATATTTAATATTAATATTAAAAATTCAATATTTAATAACAATAGTTAATGTTGTTTAATATTAAAATATTTTAATATTTAATATTTAATTTAAATATTTGAAGGAGATTAGAACATTGGATTCTCTAAAATAATTTAAATATTTCACTGGTAATTTTGTTTATATTAATAATGTGTTTAGCAAATTCTTTATTTGTAGTATAAACTTGGTCTAACTATTGTCCTATATCTTATTGAATATTGAATTCGCAGTATTCAAATTAAGTTAATTTTTTTCCTGAAGTGCTAAGCTTTAGACTACTCATGGGTCCCGAGGTTGATGACTTGCAAATTGTATTTGAATCCCCTATTGGCTGTAATAAAAAGGTAATATGAATAAAGCACAGTTGAACTTTTTAATTGTCTAAGCAATGGAAAGGTCAGGTCAGAGAAAAATGCAAAAACAAAATGTGGTAATTATAGGAGCTTTTTATTCAGAGACAAGATGAGTACCAACTGCACAGAAAAGAAGTATGTGGAATATTTCAGAACAAGTTATTTCTGTTTTGTTTTGCACTGAAAATTCTGACAGATACTTATAGCTATATGGCAGTAGGCAAACCACTTGAATTCTCAGCCTTAGTTTCCTCAGCTAGAAAATGGGACTAATAATAGTTCTTACCTTACAAGGTAATTGGATGGCTATAAGATGAGATGACATATATAAAGCACTTTGCAATCTTAAAGCACTTTATACATGCTAGTTAGTGGATAGACTGATAAGCCTGAAGTCAAGAATAGTTCAGTTTAAATTCATCCTCACATTTACTAGTTGCATGACCCTGAGCAAGTCACCTAACTTATGTGTACTTTGATTTCCTTAACTATAAAATGGGGACAGTAGCTAATAGCTAGCAGCTAACAACAAATTATACAATATTGTCAATTCTATTATATTTTGAAAAATGTTTTTCTTTTTTCTCTAATAGTTATACAAATAATATACCATGTACAGAGTTTTTGTATGTATGTGGCTGTCTTTCTTTTTTTACTCAATAAATTATTTTTTATGGTTATGTGTAGAAACAATTTTTTACAATTGTTTTCTGACATTCCAGGATTCAAATTTTCTCCCTCCCTCATCCCCATGCCTGAGATGGCAAATAGTCGCATAAAGGTTAAATCAGTGCTTTCATGCAATACATGTTTCTATATTACTCGTGCTATTATAGAAAATACATATCACACATATGATAAAAAAACTCATTAAGGAAATAAAGTGGAAAATGGCATGCTTTGATCTGCAATCAGACTCCAACAGTTCCTTCTTTGGCTATGGGTAGCATTTCTCATCATGGGTCCCTTGTGGGGATATAATAATAAAAATAATAATTTTCTTCCCCCTAGTACGATGAGTTTTAGTAGCCTTAAACTTTTTCAGGGACCGGGAAATTTAAGGCACAGCTTTAACTGATCAATGAGAGGTGCATTCCAACAGATGAACTCAAATATTTCCACACTTTCAAAGATGGAAGGCAACATACATTTTAGTGACTTAGTAATTAAGACAGACTAACCAAATGTCAGCTTGAAAAGCAAAGTGAACCTTAATCCCTTCAGTGTGAAAAGAGACTATTGTGTGTCCTTGTATTTATTGTTTCCCTGCTATCCAAGATGATTTTGGATCTGTGAAGGCTAAGGTGAAAGTTGAGCCAGTATAAATTAAGGCTAGGGATAAGATCAAGTGGAAAAAAAGCAAGGCAACAAGAGAAAATCGGAAAAGACCACGGGCTGAGTTGAACTAGATTGCTGCTGAGGTCTTGTCCAACTGTCAAGTACTGTGATTCTGTGCATGAAGAGAAGACATATGACCAGGAAGGAAGCTAAGAGTAGTTTATTGGAGGTGGCAGTCCATTTTTTTTTCTGTGTTGCCCTCTACATCATTTACTCCTTTCAGTTGTCCACAATAAGAATTTTGCTAGGACAAAATGACAGTCACAAATGAAATTAAACAAAAAAACAGAAAACAGGTTTTACAAATACTTAGCTAAAAAAATCTACATAACAGTATGGTTGATACTTAAATAGAGACAACTTGGTATAAGTTGAAAAACAGTAGACTAAAGTAGAAAGACCTGCATTCAAATTCTAATCTCTGTATATATGATTAAGGATTATGCAGGTCACTTTGAATCTATGAGTCTTCATTTCTTCAGATATAAAGTGAGAATGATGATAATGATTATACCTTTGCTATTTATCACAAATTTTTTGTGAGGGAAATATTTCATTTGCCTTGAATTTTAGTATTTGGATGGATCTGTGATCAAAACAATGTGGAAATTTCCTCCAGGGGAACAGCTCATTACATAGCTTTGCTTTCTTATGTAACTCTCACTCATATGTTCCTATACATGTTGCATAGAGAGTCCAACCTCAATGTTAGGAGACTTCCTATAGGACTCTTACAGCACACAAGTTAACAATCCCTCACCTTTGCTGCATGATTGGCTAATCCCTTTTTTTAGTCATCTATGTCTTGGTTGATGTCTTTGGTAGTGATCTTAAAACTGCTATTTAAATGAGTTATGATGAAGCTTTTTCAAATAGGTTCTCAGCTCATATTTTCAATTACTCATCCACAGCTTATCCTTTGAGGAGTTAGATGATCTGATTCTGGCTCTTAAAAAAATCATCAGTGGAAAATAATGCTCAAAATTTAATAATTGTAAATTTTTTAATATTATGTTGCATATTTACTTAACGGGGAAAATTTTGTACATTGAATTATTTGTATTTTTAATGATTACATTCACAAAAAAACAATTAAGAATAAATATATACAATAAAATTTTATCATTACAGCTTATTTGATTCTTCTGCTATATGATATGTTTTGTTACATTGATTTTCTTAGAGTAAGAGTGCTTTTATAAGACTGAAGTATGAGAATGCTAGTGTGTATGCTCTGAGCCCCAGAAAAGAAGCCATAGATGAGGGACCTTAGTTTAGGGTTGTACCTCATGCCATTTTTGTTGTTGTTCAGTAGTTTCAGCCTTGTCTGACTCTTAATGACCCTGTTTGAGGTTTTCTTGGCAAAGATACTGGTTTTCCATATCCTTCTCCAGCTCATCTTAAAGATGAGGAAACTGAGGCAAAGAAGCTTAAGCAACTTGCGAGAGTCAAACAGCTAGCAAGCATCCAAGACCAGATTTGAACAAAAGTCTCCCTGACTCCTGGCCCAGTTCTCTGTCCCTTGTGCCACATAGCTGCTCTATACCTCATGCCTAGGAAAGTGATTATATTGGAGTCATTTTTTTGAGGAACGAGCAATAGAATCCAGCAGCAATTGTCTATAGAATAATTTCATTTAAATGGTTAGGAAAGGAATAATAAGCTGTTGAATAAGGTAGGAAGGACTTAGAATGTGGTCTCAGAAATAAAGGGAGAAGTATCCAGGGAAAATGGATAGCAATAGTATTAAGTGCTATAAAGAGGAAAACAAAAGATGAAAAGAACTAAAATGAAAGTTATTTAATTTGTTCAAAATGAGGTCATAGGTGATTTTTTGAAAATCAGTTTTATTAAAATGGTTTGGGTGGGGCAGCTGGATAGCTCAGTGGAGTGAGAGTCAGGCCTAGAGACAGGAGGTCCTGGGTTCAAACCCGGCCTCAGCCACTTCCCAGCTGTGTGACGCTGGACAAGTCACTTGACCCCCATTGCCCACCCTTACCAATCTTCCACCTATGAGACAATACACCGAAGTACAAGGGTTTAAAAAAAATGGTTTGGAGGGAACCTAGATTGCAAAAAGTTATGAAGAAAATGATTGATGACAAAGTGAATGCACTGGGCGTACATATTATTAGCACATGCCTAGACACATTCTATCTGTGATATGTCTTAGGGTAAAGATTATTATATCTATTTTATTGATAATAAAGCTGAAATCAGGGAAGTTAAATGACTTACTCATACTTATATAGTCTCTCACAGGATCACAGGATCTCTGAGTTGAAAGGGACTTCAAAGAAGAACCATTTCAACTCCTGAACAAGAAACTTCTCCATGATATATCTCAAAAGTTACTATCCAGTCTTTTCTTGAAGACTTTCAGTAAAAGGAAACCTATTGTATCCCCAGACAACCATTTTCACTTTGGGATATTTTTATCAATAGGACATTTTCCCTTTTAGAAAGTCTAAATTTGTCTCTACCATTAACACCCATTAGCCCTAATTGTTCCCTTTGAGGCCAAGCAAAAAGTCAAATTCCTTCTCTATATGATACACCTTCAGATATTATCATTCAGCTATCATGTAGTCCCTCAATCTCCTCTTCTTCATGTTAAATATCCTCAGGTCCTTCAAATAATCTTCATATGATGTGTTTTCCCTTTACCATCCTAGGTGCCCTTCTCTTCATGTTCTACCACATATCAACATCCTCCCAAAAATGTGGCACCCAGAATTAAACACAACATTTCAGGCATGAAAAAGAGCATTAAAAAGCAAGATTATCACCTCTATAGTCTTAGACGCAAAAAAGGAGATGGTGTCATTCAGGGGAAAGATAGTTAAACTTGGAGAAAGAGAATCTGGCTTTTAATCATAACTTAGGACCTATGATACTTGAAGAAATAACCACATTGAGGTCTCGGTTTCCTTAATTATAAATTGAAGAGTTTGAACTAGATGACTTCAAAAGCTCCTTCCATCTCTATCTATGATACCACATCTTATAAAAACTATATTATTTAATATTCATTCTAAAATTTTGAGTTCCAAATTCCTTCCCCTAAGCCCCTTCCTTACTGATTGAAAAGGCAAACAATATGATGCCCATTATAAGTGTAAAGTCATGTAAAACTTATTTTCAGGAAGGAAGGAAGAAAAGATGAGAAAATATTCTTTAATCTGTGCTCAGATTTCATCAGTTCCCTCACTCTGGAAGTAGATAGCATTTTTTTATCATGGATCCTTTGAGACTGTAATGATGATTGTATTCATCAATGTAACTAAATCTTTCACAGTTAATTATTGTTACAATTTTGTTATTTTGTATAATATTCTCCTGGTTCTGCTCAATTTATTTCCCATCAGTTCATATAAATCCTCTCAAGTTTTTCTGAAGGCATCCCCTTATGTAGTCCTATCATTTTAATGGTATTGGCTTTTTTTGGCTACCATAATATGGTGCTAACATATTGAGCTTGTGATCCAGTAAACTTCCAGTTTGTCTTTAGACAAACTACTATCTAATTACACTTTATCCAACTTATATTTGGGATATAAATATTGATTTATTTTTACCCAAATAGTAAAAATTTGTATTTATTCTTTTTGAATATAATTGCATATCTATCCTAGTGTTATAACCTAAGATTTTTTTAGAATATGGCTCTTTCAGTAAATGCATTAGCTATCTTTCCTGGCTTTGGTTCATCTGCAAATTCTTTAATCGTGTACCTCTGCCTAAGCAATTTGTAAAAATGGTTAACTACATGAGACCAGCTAGGCATGGTGGTAGACACCTGTAATCCTTACCTCTGGGAGAGGTTGAAACTAGTTGATCATGTGGGGTTATGAGTTCTGGGCTATAATAATGCTAAAACCAATCGAGAGCCTGTACTAAATCCAGCACCAATGTGATGAGCCCTTGAGCACAGACTGCCTAAAAAGAGGCAAACTGACCCAAATTAAAAATAGAATCAGTCAGAATATCTGTAAAGATCAATGGTGGGTTCTAGCCCATGAGTGGCCTCTGTAGTTCCAGCCTGAGTAAGATAAGGAGAATCAATCTCAAAACAAACTAAATTAAAAACTCGCCTGAGACCAAGAATAGATCTCCACTCAGTTCCCCTCTCTGATGCTGACAAATTATTAATTGCTACTCTCTGAGTCTGGTCATTCTACCAGATTCTAATCCACTTTACTGTACTGTTATCTAGTTCATGTATCTTGATTTCACCCATAAGAATGACATATGAAACTTCATCCACTTGACTAAAATTAGCTAAATTATTTTGTAAGCTACATCTTTCCCTAATCTAATGACATTGTCAAAAATGGAATGAAGTTTGTTTTAATTAATTATTGCTCCCTCTTTTTGATACTCATTTCCTTTTTTCAATGTTTGTTATAGATTTTTGTCGGTAATCAAAGTCAAGCTCACTTAAAGTTTTGGGGTTCTTTTTTTCCCTTTAAAAAATGGTTCAGGGGGCAGTTGGGTAGCTCAGTGGATTGAGAGCCAGGCCTAGAGACAGGAGGTCCTAGGTTCAAATCTGGCCTCAGACACTTCCCAGCTGTGTGACCCTGGGCAAGTCACATGACCCCCATTGCCCACCCTTACCACTCTTCTGCCTTGGAGCCAATACACAGAAGTTAAGGGTTTAAAAAAAATTAAAGACCATTCTCTTTGGCAGAGGCAAAAGGAGCAAAATGAGAATTAAGCATCTTTCTTTTCACTCTAGATTGAATTACCATCCTGTCCTCCCCAAGTAGTTCCATACCTTTTTTGATAGTCCTCTTTTCTCCAATAGAGTTTTAGAATCAAAAAACTAAATCAAGACTACTTTTGTTTCTTTTAGATTTCCTTTCCAGGTTTTCAGGTATTCCAATTCTTTTCATTATATGAGTAAGGAAAACCTCTTTCTTTTTGACCAGATAGAAGAGTGGGTCATAATGTTTATATAGTCACAGATACACACACACACACACACACACACACACACACACACACACACACAAACATGTTTTCTCTTGACAATTTTATTTACTCTCATGGCTTCAAACTTCAGCCATATGTAAATAACTACCAAATCTAGATATTTGGTTCTGATCTCTCCTCTGAGCTTCAAACTTCATCTTCAACCACCAATTACTCTGTCTTCAACACTCACAAGCTCTCCTAAATATAGTATGATTATCATACCATCCATATGATTCAAATGAAGTCTGAAATTATGAATCAGTGAGAAGGAATGAATAAAACATGAATTAAGTACTTACTTTGTGCCAAGCATTGTGCAAAGCATTGGGGATACAAATACAAAATTAAAGTTTACCCTGAGACAACACACATAGTGGTGGTGGCCAGGAAGAGAGGCAACTGGGTTCAGAAAATTATAGGGTTAACCAGGGATAGGAAGTAAAGCAAAGCATGGCTAGGGCTTCCAGAAATAGTGGTCTTGGAAGATTATTTTCTTATCTGGATAAGGTAACTAGAGAGAGAATTTCTAGAGAGGAAATGGTGAGAATTTCAATGATGTCTATAGTCTGAGGAATAAAGCAACTTATAAAGCTAATGAAAGAATGTCCTTCAATGCATATGCAATTCATTTGGATTCCATCTTGGTTTTTGCTTATTAAAATAGTAATTTTAAAAGCATAGTTGACTTTCCTGTTCAAGAGTTTGAACATGACTATTAAAGAAGCTGTTAACATTTCTTCTTGGATCTAGTGCTTCTTTAGGGATAATTGAGCAATCATGCTGATTAAAAAGCCACATTCTTTATACAACTCTCTGCCCAAAGGAGCAAAGTAATTACTATGGTGGGAATGGAGAGTTGTATCACTTGGTTCAGGAAAAGGCTTAGCCTTGCTAGATGGCTACTCAGCTCAAGCTGTCCTCTCAAATCACATGTTTTCACTCAAATATATTGCCCAACTCATTTATTTTTAAACTAAGCATTTTTCAGTCAAAATAGGCCTTAATCTTATCACCTGGCTTTCTAACTGAGCTAAAAGATGTTTGACCCTAAATGGGCCAAACATATGAAAAGAGAATCATTCCCACTTTAACCATCCTCTCTTATCTGCTAGACATTAGCATCCAAGTATAGAATTTCTCATCTTTTAAAACTCAAAATCTGCTTGCATAGTACAAAAGAAAAGTAACACATTTACTTCAAAATATTCAAGGCCCCTCCTTTTTTATGAACTGAAGTCCCCAGCAATGGATTTTCTTTGGGAGATTTGCAAGTCATCAGAAGCAGCCTCTGGCCAGGGTACAAAAATAAAATAAATACCTAGCAATATATTCTAGTCACACAGCTGGCTCACCAAATGATTTTGCTCTGGATCGAAATTAATGTGCATAATCTTTGCTTTTTTTTATGGTGTCGTTTCCCTCTTGGCTTCCATTAACCCAGAAAACTAATCTTTTCTTAAAGCCTGTTTTCAACTGATGTGTGTATGTGTTTAGTATAAACACAAACAAATGAAGCTATGGGCAATGCACTTTATTAAGGTGAAAGGACAATCCCCAAATCATACAATGTTACAAGTAGAAGAAACCTTAAAAATCTTTTTGTTCAGTCTCATTGTTTTGCTATAATAGAAGCCAGAGATGGGAAGTATAGTGTCCAAGGTTTATACATTTTAAAGAGATATATAAATTTGAAGAACTGTTATTATAGGACAGGATAGTATATTGGATGGAAAGTCAGTTTTAACATTAGGAAAACTTGGGTTCAAGTTCTGCTTCTGAAACATTGAATGTGTGACTATAGGCAATTCATATAATTACTTGGTGCCCTAGGTGACTCTTTTAATTTTTATTTTTTTCAGATTACATGACAATGCAATTTTTCATAATTGTTTTCCGACATTTTGAAATCCATGTTCTCTTCCTCCCTAGCACCCTGCCCCCCTCCCAAGAAGGCAGATAATATGATATAGGTTGTACAGTGTTTGTCATGTTTGGACCAAGAAACTCTTTTAAGACTAAACGTCATGGATAATTAGCTGATCTGCATTGGTGGGTGAGACTTTTCACAATAAGAGTTCTTTATGGAGAATGACTGGACAAGTTGTGATATGTGGTTTTTAGTGGAATAATATTGTGCCATAAGAAATGACAAATAAGATGATCTCAAAAAACTCTGGAGAGGTTTAAATGAACTGATGCAAACTAAAGTGAGTAGAACCAGAGCATTGCACACAGTAACAATAGCATACAATGATCAACTGTGAATTATTAATCTATCATCAAGAAGGCAAGGATCCACACCATCTCCAAGGGAGTCGTGACAAAAAAGAATACCCACCATCATAGAAGGGGCAGGTGGAGTCTGAATGCAAATTGAAATATACAATTCTTCACTTTTATTTCCTCCATTAATTTTACTCTAGTGTAATATATGTCTTATTTTACAACATGACAAAAATAGAAATATGTATCATACAATAATACATACAACCTATATCATATTACGTGCCTTGTTAGGGAGGGGTGAAAGGGAGAGAGAGAAAACATAGATTGTAAAATGTCAGAAAATGAATATTAAAAATTGTATCAAAATGTAGTCTGGAAAAAATAAAATTTTAAATTAAAAAAAAAGTTCTTCACATTGATCTTCCTTCCCTTTCTCTACCTTAAACCTTGAACTGTATTGAAGCTCCCTGGATGGCAAGAATCTGCCTTAGACATACTCAAAGAATTAGTCATACTGAGGCCAGACACAAGACTTAGAGAAAATCCTTTGGTAGGAAATGGGTCCATACTTTCTTTCAAATCTCCAGTTTATTATTCACCCTATTGTCTTGAAATGGTAAGGTGTGATTACAGTTGGTAAATGTACCCAAACAAGTTTATTGAGGGTACTAAACCTGACCTCCATCTTTATAAACCAGTAGAGTATATGTCCGTTGAGAGAAAAAAACTTGTTTAATTTTTTCTTGGTATCCCCATGCCTAGCATGGTACCCAGAACATGATTAAGTACTTAATAAATTCTGGTTGAATTAAATTGAATTTGAGCACATTCTGTAACATTGCTCTCTTCTCAGCCTTTGTCATTGGAATGAAAGTCATTTTGATACCCTGGGTCTAGCGTAAGGCTATTCCAAGCCATGTAGAAGACAGTGAGTCCCCTCTTCTCCATGTAATTTCTGGTTAATTGAGTTTTCTATTGGTAAGAGATAGTGGACTGGAGGGGCTTATGCTGCTTATGCTATAAATACTATTAAGTATTTAAGGGAATAATACTGAGAGGGGAAAGGGTCAAGAAGAAGTAGCCAGTAAATCAAATTTATTAAGTACATACTATGTGAAAGGTAGGAGGAGGGAGTGCCAGAGGCAGGACCGAATATGTGTGTATGTTTGAAGTGAACACAAAGAAGTGTAAGAAATGGTATGATTCTTAAACTAGAAACCCTTACCAGCTACTTGAAGAGGATGTAGACCATGGTGTTGTGCAAACAGCTCCTTCCTAGGGATGAGGGTCCCCAGTTCCACCCCTGAATTTCAATTAACTAGTTCTTTGACCATTAAACCTGTGAGCTTCTTTTGCTTCCTTTTGTATCTCTGATGCTTTGCACAATGCCTGGCAGTAGTAGATCTCTAATAAATGTCTATTGATTGATTGATAAACTTGAACAGGTTCCCATCTGTGATTTTCATTAGCATGGACCCTCCTAGGTTTGTTGTTGTTTTATTTTAAAACCCTTACCTTTTGTCTTGGGGGGAGAGAATATATATATATATATATATATATATAT
>NC_058130.1:647999339-648030213 GCF_016433145.1 Gracilinanus agilis
TATTATATTATATTATATTATATTATGTTACGTTACGTTACGTTACGTTACTTTATATTATATTATATTGTATTATGTTAGGTTCAGTTATATTATATTATTATTGTGGATAAGACAACTGAGACAAACATAGTTAAGAAACTAGTCCAGGGACACACAGCTAGTAAGTGTCTAGGGAAAAATTTGAACTCAGGAAAATGATTCTTCCTAACTTCTGGCTCAACACTCTATCCTCTTTGCCACCTAACTGCCCTAAAGAAATTGTAGACAGCATTAAAAATTGTCCCCAAATTTTCACATAATTACTTCCCAAGAATACTTTTTTCTGAGCATGGTGAAAAAGAATGGTAGTTTCAAAATGATTTGTATCTTTTAAATAAAAATTCCATTTGGCAAAATTTCTTCAAGTACATATTAGCCTTAGGTTCAGAAGGGAAAAGCCAACTTAACTGCCTTTTGCAGATTTGGGAGTTATCAACTTAGGATCCCAATTTGTTCCTGCTTCTTAGTGACTTTAAGGAAGGTGCTTATCCTCTTCCCTTAGGACACAACTCCACATGATTTGGGTGGATCATACACAGCAAATTGAAACAATGCTTTCTTCTTTGGCTTATGTATTTACATTTGGAGATTATATGCACATATGTAATATATACATACAAACCCATATAGACATAGGTCCTGGGAAAAGATACATGTCTTCCTGTTTTCTGAGCTATAAAAAGAATATGAAATATTCTATCCTTGTATTGAATATATGCAAATATATACATGTATGTGTGTGCTACATAAACACAAAAATATAGAAATCAGATAATTGTTGACCAAATTGCTTTTTTCGTGATGTCTCTTCTTCTTCATCTTCTTCTGTGCCTAACACCCTACAAGGAAACCACTTTGTCCATAGATTTTTGACTCATAGATTTGGGTCCTTAGAGGGTGTCTATCAATTTGGGTTAGGATCCTAACAGTAATCCTAAAGGTCTGGGTTTCTAGTATTGTCCCTTAAAAACTCCCAATGTTATACTTTCCATTAATGTTAGTCAGCCAGACTTCAATTAGCTTTTAGGAAAGCTTCTATAGTAAGATTCTATAGTAAGAATTGGTTGGTACAGAATATATCCCCCAAACTTGTGGAACACTTTCTGAGAAACACATTGTTACCAGGGGAAAGAGATTTAATTTAGAATATTATAGGGGTAACGCACAAGTATAGACCAAAGGGTAAACTCACAACTCCTGATTACTAGAAGTCCTTCTTTGTGTTCATAGGCAGTATCTACTATCAGGGTTCTAATAGCAATCCTGAAGGTCTAGGTTTCTAGTAAAGTATATAGTACAGTTTTTTTCTGATGCAGAGGGTCACTCTCCTAAAATGTTTTTCCTCAGATGGAGAAGAGATCTTCTTCCCTTAGGAGATGATCTTTCTATCTCTTGCTATACCCATTTTTTTCTGTGTTTATCTTTAGTGTGTTATCTTAGTGTTAGTATTATGGACTACTGTTCTATTATCTCTGGGAAAATGATCAAAGAGGGAAAATAGAAAGAAGCTTCCCCCCTTTCTTCTTTGAGGGCAATTCCCTCTCAAGGGAATAACTGAATTCCTCTGAAATGAAATATAGACCATTCCATCATTTGACTGAGCAACTATGGAACTTTCTCCCCTTATTTAAAGCCCCAAGGGCATGATTCACTTATCTGGTTAGCCAGTTACTCCTTATGAAAAAAATCATAGGGCTTAGAAAATCTTACCTACCCATTTAAAAAACCTAATCATGTCTTATGATTGATTGGTTGAGGGAAAGATATCAAATCTCCTCCCTTAACAGTAGTATTTCTATTCCTCTGGCTCACTTTGTGACCTCAGACAAGACACTTCACCTTCTTTGGCTTCAGCTTCCTCATTTATAAAATGAAGCTATTGGACTAGATGGCCTCTGAGGTCTTTTACAGCTCTAGATTTATAATCATCAAATTCAGTATTATTTTCATATTATATTTATCCTCCTGATCCTGGACCCCATTTTATCTGTACATCATAAAATTGCAACATATTAGATTTAGATGATACCTTAAATATCATTTAGTCCAACTCTCATTTTTTAAATGAGACCAGTAATGTTAAGTGAAATATTAGCTAGGGTCAAAAGATTTCTAAACTAGAATAATTTAGAATGAAGTTTATTAAGTCATCCAGAGAGGAGAGAACCAAAAAAGGGTGGCCCACTCCCCTGAGTGTCTATAAGTTACATATTACTTAGGATTCAAATTAAAGGACAAAGAAACAATAACTGATTGGCCAGCATAAAGGCAGTTTTCAGATAAGATATATGAGTTGCTTAAGATGTATTGTGAGAGAAAACTACTCACATTCTTTGACATCAGTCTTCAGACCTCATTGAGTTTCTGGTCAACAAAACCTAGGACTTGAATTAGGATCTAAATGAATCTGGTCTCTTTAAAACAGGTCTAATTTTTCAGCCACGAATTGGTAGGTCCAAACAATGCAATAAAGGTTTCCTTCAGAACTGCTCAAAATAACCCACATATGTAAAGGCAAAGCAATAAAGAGAAATGAAGGAATGAGCAAAGCTAGCCTGAGTCCTTTCTTAAAATAGAAAAACTGATCACTTTGTAAAATTACTAGTGTGGAAAGGAGGCTGGCTTTGGGGTCAAAGAACCTAGATTCAAATCTTACCTCTGCTACTTAATTCCTGCATGACTTGGGCAATCATTTTATCTTTTTTTCCCCATTTTTTAAAAACAATTTTTAAATAATCATTTCATTTTGTAATCCATATTAGTCACTTTATTTCATGTTCTTAAATGGATAATATGACCTTCAAGATCTGCATTTATCACTTTCCGCTCATTTTTTAAGAATCTTTTTATAAGGGAGAGCTATATCAGAACCTTCTTAAGTTTTATAGATTCAGATCTGAAGGGACCAAAAGGACCACAAAACACAATCTGGTTATTTTACAGATATCTTTTTTCCTGTTCATTGAAGATGCTTCCTAAAGCAAATATTACCTGAGGGCAGCATAAACAATGTTGGGTCAGAGGGAACCTAAGTAGTATGTGTTAGAATTCTTCCTTCAGGCCCAGGAAATAAAGGACAATTCACTATTTCTCCTTATTATCTTTCTCATCTACAGGGTAAGTTTAATTTCTGCCTTCAAGGTATCTTTGGCAGGACAACCAACTTCCTCAATTCAAACTGCTGCCATTTCAGAGCCAGATTCTTGGCTTACTGGTACTCAGGGTTCCGTTCATTTAAAAGTGAGATCTTTTTATTTTTAAAGTTGGCAAGATATTTAATAGTGTTCTGTTCCAATATTCTCCAACAAGGGAATGCTTTGGTATAGCTGAATTTTCCAGATAGCTGAAAGGAAAGTGCAAAAACATTAAATGTTTTAGGAAAGAAAGTTTTCAAAGATGTACTTTCTTTTACTTGCCTTTGCCTTTTGCAGTAGTACATGGTACAAAACAGGACTAATTGTTTATTTTCTCATTTATACATTTATACATCAAGCACTCCCCACTATACAGCAACATGGAAAATGGCAGGGTGGAATTCCTGCAAGATACAGTCAAGCCCCACCCAGAATTCCAGGGGACCCCACCCTGGAGAACTCTGAGTGAGGGGACCCTTTAAAGCAGTTAGGGATAGTTTACAGATATCTTGAGGGTTGAAATGAGCAAGTTGCTCTGTTTACTGAGCCCATTTCTGGATAGCTTTGATGGCCTGTGGCAATAGCCAACAATTTTGGTTATTCTCTGCAGTTTGCCTCTTTAGCTGAACTAATCCTTTCCTGCAATAGCATTTTTGTTACAATTTAGTTATTTTAGATATTAGGAGTGATAATTATATGCTCTGAGGGCAAGCTAGTTATAAAGTCTGCCACTCCCTCCTGAGGGGGGAGGGGCTGTTTCTACCTAACTGATCTGGGCTTCCCAGATCTTATCCTAAACCTTAAAAGCCTTCCCTTCCTTCCCCTTTCCTTTTTATCAGTAAAACTTCAACTTTGAGGTAGCTGTGCCTGGCTATTTATTTGGGAATACTCACTTCTTCCATAAAGCTTGGTTCCTTTCAGTTGCCAGCCCAACAAGTCAGATCCTTTTGTTCTGTCCCTGATAGCTACAAGACATCAAGCTTCTCCTAACTTCCCTAGTCAAACCTGTGGGGAAATAAGTTGAGAAAGTGAATATCTTGAGGGGATTAGCCTTGCTCATCCAAGCCAGTGTATCTGATCATCCTCCATTTTCAACAGATTTCAACTGCTTGGTGGGAGGGGTGAAAGCAAGGAGTACCTACCCCTCCCTACTCACTCAAGACTGTGTATGGGGGAAGAGTGAGTCCTGCAGGTTTCTAGTTTCAGGCCATCTTTTCAGCTTCTCAGATATCTCTGTTAAGATCAACACAACACTATTCTCTCTACTTCCCTCTGGACAACAACAACAAAAAAAAACACATATTCAGGATGCCTTTAATATGGATGATATACTCTTAGGGGGGGTGATGCATTTGGAGGAACTGAGGATGTATATTCTGGAGAAGATAAGACTTAAGAAGGGACAACATAATTGTCCTTAGAACCATGACAGATTCTAGTGTGGAAAAAGGATCAGCTTTGCTCTCTTTGGTCCCCAAATGACAAAGTCAGGAGCATTCCATGGAAGTTACAAAGAGTTAGATTTAGAGTTGGGAGAAAAAAACACAACTTTCTTTTAGTTAGAGCTATCCAAAAATAGAATGGACTTTCCAATCCCCTTACTGGAGGTTTTCAAACAACACCTGAATGACCACTTGTTGGCTGTATTAGAGAAAAAATCCTTTTAGATGGCCATTGATGTCCCTTCCCATTCTAAAGTTCTATAATTCAGTAAAGATGACTGTCCTCCTCTTCTCATGCATCTTCCATGCCCTATGCCTTCATAGGCTGATATACAATTCAAATGTTTATAAAATTTAATCTCCCACTATTTGATGAATGTCAATTATGTCCCAGGCATTGGTACAAAGAGCTCCTATATGAACCATGACTCTGGCCCTAAAAGAATTTATTGTTTTTATTTGGGGAGCAGAAGGAAGGTACAATTTGTTATAAAGATTACTTTGTGAACATGAGTGATAATAATAACTAAAAATTAATAGCTAACATTTATGTAATGTTTTAAGGTTTTCAAAATGCTTTGGATATGATCTCATTTGATCTTTACATCAACCCTGGGAAATAAGTTCTGTTATTATCCTCATTATAAAAATGAGGATCCTGAGAAAAACAGAGGTTAAAGTGACCAGTCCAGAGTCATACAATGTCTGAGGCTAAATCCAAACTCAGATCTTCCTAATTTCAAATCCAGTATTCTATCCATCACACTATCTCATATACACCATTTCTTCCCTTTTTAAGAAACCTAATTGAAATAGAAAATATACTAAAATATATAACTTTCAATTACAGATGAAATATTAAAAAACCAAATCTTCAATGCAGAGTTTGGATTAATTAGTTGCTCTCTATATAGCAACTAATGCATGAGGCATCTTGGAGGAGCAAAATGTCAGTAGGCTGCAATTAAAAAAAAAAACCTGTATGGGTTCAATGAGAAATGGGACCTGAAGATCTTTTATAACCATATACAGGGAAACACTGGGAAAACGCTTGAAAGACCCGGATTTGAGTCTAGATTCTACTACAAATTAGCTTGTCACTTTGGACAAACCATTCAGGAGATTGCTAATTGAAAGCATCATTGCCTTTGGAGCTATCATCGCTTTGCCGATCGGTATATAAATATCATTTGGGGATATTTCTACAACCTTTATCATCTTCACCGATGACCAAAAAAGACCAAACATAAACCAGCGGAATTAGAACACAGTGGTCCACAAATCCATTATGAAATATAATCTCCTTTTCTTCCTGCCAACTCATTTTGTCATCCCATTTCTACATTTTATATCTATTCCCCAAGATGGCTTACTCATTATTTTAGTCATCATCTATAATTAACACTTAGTCCCAGTGTCTTAGAGCATGTTCCTCCCTGATATGACTGTGCTAGCTTTCTAAATATGCCTCTAGAACTCTCCAGATAACCATTCCAAAGTCATTTTAATGCCTGCAGGAAATTCATATCAACCATTTATACTGTTTCTATATTATTTGCTGTTTTATATGAGCTAGACTGGTTCAACTAGAGTGCTGAACCTGGAGTCAGGAAAACCCAACTTCAAAATGAAGTCTTAGACATTTACTAATTTTGAGACCCTAGACAAGTCACTTTACTTCAGTCTGCCTCACCCAGCTTCCTTATCTACAAAATGAGGATAATAGCATCCACCTCTCACAGTTGTCATGAGGCTCAAATGAGATATTTGTCCAGTGCTTTGAGAGCATTAAAATGTTTTACAAATGTTCATTATTATTATGGGTTCTCACTTAGTTGCTAACTATCTGGATGACTTTCAACAAATTCCAAAATCTCTGAATTTCACTTTTCTATCTAAAAGTTTATAGGGTCATGGATTTAGAAGCAGAAGAGTCTTCAGAGATTATCTAGTTCAAGTCTTTCATTCTACAGGTGAAGAAACTGAGTTTCTAGGAGGTCAAGTCATATGCCACACAGATTGTAAATCTAAGCAAGTAAAAAAGATAATTTGAATTCTGATCCTTTGCACTGTGCTTTAAGGCCCCTGTAAGCTCTTATATTTATTACTCCTTTAATATTCTCTTCATCATAAGGTATTTTGCAGAAGACTATACTATTTCATAAGCATTAGGCTTTATAGTTCATTAAGGGCAAATAAATTTTCATTAATTGGTTTCTGATTTCTAAACTCTGTATCTGAGGATCAGGAGACCATAAACTTTAAGACAGAAGGGACCTTCAAGACTACCTAGTTAATGTAACTGATCCTTGTATCATTCTCTAAATATAAATCCCAACACTCTATTTCTTCTAAATAAAACAACAGGAAGAGCAATTCAAATATGTTCAGAAAACATTCAGGAGAAAAACCACTGTTAACAGAGATAATAAAAGTTTGTTTTGCTCTTGGCCAATATGTTCTCAAGAATAAATCAATAGTTGTTTTTTTATTTGAAATTTCCAGAGCCCTTTAAGTCAAGTATGAATCATAGCTGTGCAGCATGTTTTGATGAGTCTTTAATTTATTTAATTAACTTTAATTCAATTTAATAAAGTAAAAATGCATTAAAATTTTTAAATAAATAAAAACACAAATTTAATTAATTATATTAACTTTTATTAATTTATTTTAATCAATAACTAATTTAACTAGTTGCAAAAATCCTGGAAGATAGCAAGCTTCACTGATCCAGATATTCTTTATCAGACTTATTGTCTGCCCTTAAACATCCTCTGAAGAATTTGGTCTAGATAGTGGTAATGGTTCCTTCCTCTCTGGGGATCCAATTTAGTGTTTCACTATTAAAAAAAAACAACCTAGAAACAATTGAGTTGAATAATAATAATTACTTTGTCTAAGGCAGAGCATGAAATTTGGTTTTGTTCTCCACAATTTCATATGCCATTAATTGAACTAATTCATTTAAAGGAAAGATCACTGTAAGCAGGTGGTACTTTTCAAAATTTAGGATCAGTTGACAAGCTTTTATTAAGTCTCTAGTATGTGCCAGGCACTCTGTTAGATTCTAGGAATACCAAGACAATAATGAAATATTCCCTGCTGGGAAGGCATTTTCATTCCTTCAGAGGAGACCTGGGAATCTTTTAAGTACATATAAAAGAAATTCAAAGCAGTTTTGATAAATACATTGAAAGACAAATTCAAAATAAATTCAGAGAAGCACTCAAGAAATTTGGTTTGTTCTTTCTGTCTGTCTGAAGGAAAGGAATTGTGTAGAAGGTGGTGCTTGAGCTGTCTTTAAGGGATTCTTTGAGAAGGTAGAATGTTATGGAGTGGGGAATGGCCACCGTAAATGTGTGGAAACTGGAAATGGCAGTGTGACATGTGAGAAGCATTATGAAGGCCCATTTGACTTGGACTGTAGGGTGTAGGAAGAGGAGTAATAAATAATGGTGCTGGAAAGATCAATTTGGATGAGGTTACAAAGGACTTTAAAGGAAAAAGAGAGAAGGTTATCTATATTTTTAAATTTTTTTAAATGGATAAGATTTTTTACTCAAAGCTGACCCTCTTCTCTTTATCTAGATCAGGGCTTCATCAGTTCATATCTAGGTGATTGCCATTGACTTCTAATTACATATTTCATATAGCAAAAAAAAAAAAAAAAAAAGCAAGATGATATGGACCCAGGAAACTCAGGAAAATGGCTCCTCCATCTGATAATTACTAAATTGATGACAATAGCCCAAATCAGTTACCCTCTTAGCCTCAGTTACTTCATCAGTACCAGTTACAGGGATTCCTAGAGTATTTACTTACTGGATTTCTAAGGATCAATGGAGAGAATGTCTGGGAAATGTTTTCTAAACATCATTGTACCACATAAATGTCAGATACTATCAGAACTTTGCTGAATAGCATTTGGTATGGTTCTCTGTACGTAATAGGGGCTTAGTAAATATTGAAGAAGAATGCTAAGTTTAGAATCAGAGGGACTGTCTCTGCTACTTACTGTTATTACTTAATTATTTATTTAATTGGGGGGGAGTTTAATTAATTAATTTAGAATATTTTTCCATGGTTACATGATTCATGTTCTTTCTCTCTCCTTTACTTAATTATTTAACCTCAGTTTCTTCAGCCATAAAATGAGAGGGTTGGATGGATGACCTTTGAGATTCCTTCTAGCTCTAAAATCTATGAGGCTTTAAATTAAGTTCCAGTGTCAGTAATCTTGAAAGAAAAACGGGTAATTATTTGCTGGAGAGAAGGTAAATCATTTGTTTGTTTATTTGTTTTTTCCATCTAAACACCAACTTTCTCATTGCCTTGTATAGTCATGATTTGATTGTATCTAAATAAGAGAGCAGAATTTTTATGGTCTGGTAATTTCTGAAAATTAATGCTGAATATTTAGCTTTTATCCATTAGCTGTGAATAAAGACATGGTCCAGGAGTTCTAATTACCTGCTAATTCTACCTGCTATCTGTGCACTTGATGCAGTCCTGTCCTACTCACTAAGTATAAATTGATATCCTGACTAGATTGTTTAAATGAACTAAGAGGTTAGAACCAGATCCTCCCAACAACAGGTGGGGGGATGGCGAGGGGCTGAGGATGGGAGAGGTAGAGAAACCATCTGTGGGAGATATCGAGTGCTTGATGTTAAAGTAGAGCTTTCATTTTGTTGATATTTTGGTTGTTCTAGTAGTGCAGAATCCTTTATGGGAGGCAAATTGTATAGTGAAAACAATACAGACTCTCAAACCAGAGAACTAGTTATAAATCTCAACTAGGTGGCACACTGGATAAAATGCCAGGCCTGAAATCAGGAAGACTCATCTTCCTGAATTTAAATTCAGACTCAGAGACTTACTAGCTGTGTGACCCTGGGCAAGTCACTTAACTCAGTTTGCCTCAGTCTCCTCATCTGTAAAATAAGCTGGAAAAGAAAAAGGCAAACCACTTCAATATCTTTGCCAAGAAAACCTTAAACAGGATTATGAAGATTCAGACTTCTGAACTGAAAAACAACAAAACAACAGCCTGTGTTTGCCCTGATCAAGGCTCTTAACTTCTGCTGGCCTCAGTTTCCTAATTTATAAAATAAAAGGGGTTAATTCAATTGGTCTTTTAGATTCCGTCCTAAAATGTCATAGGCTTAGGATTGGAAGGGAACTTAAACTTTCAAAAGTATGATTTCTAAGTGATCAAAGTTTTTTTGAGACATTTCTAGATATCATGAAGCTGATTAGCACAGCAATATTTAGTTCTAATAGAGTTGCCATATCAGTCAACAGTCATTTTATTAAGCCCCTACAGTGTGCTCAGGAAGCAAACATAAAAGTGAGGTAATCACTCCATCAGCATAGACTTTTTTTCTCTGTGCTTAGAGAGGGAAGGAGGAAACAATATATTCACAGAAAAGTAAGTAGAGACTCCAAAGAGCTAAAGCTGAAAGAGACTTCAGAGGTACTTGTCCAATTCCCTCAATTTAAAAGGCAAGAAACTTTACCCGTCAAAGTTAAAATGCTTGCCGAAGGTCATGCCAAGTGTCACAAGTAGGATCTGAACCCACGCCTTCTGACTCCAGAAGCAGTGTTCTTTTCTTTGCTCCTCACTGTGTTTCCAAGATATATGAAAAGTAAGTACAAAATTAGGTGAATAGATACAATGGATGGAGCACCATGTCTAGAGTTAAGAAGACCCAAGTTCAAATCTGAGCTCTGCCACTTATTAGCTGTGTAACCCTGGACAAAAATCCAATCTACCCTCATTTCCTCATTTGTAAAATGAGCTGGAAAAGGAAATGGCAAATCATTCTAGTATCTTTACCAAGAAAACCCCAAACGCGATCACAAAGTCAGAATTTGGTCTGTCTGAAATGATTGAACAACAACAACAAAAAGTTGGGGGATCAGAGTCACAACCAGGGAAAGTAAGAAAGACATCTTTAAGGAGGTTGACATAAGCTCAACTTTAAAAGAAGGAAACAAGGATTTATTAAGCTCTATGTGCCAGAAATTATACAAACATATTACAAATAAGAATTCTTCTCATCCTCAGAACAACTCTGGGAGGTAGATGTTATTGGGATCCAAGTTTTACAGATGAGAAACAGGCTAAGTTACTCGTCCAGGTTCGTACAGCTAGGAAGTGTCCAAGTCTGGATTTGAACTCATCTTCCTGATTCTAAACACAATGCCACTAAGTGCCTCTGAAGGGAGCTGCTGGATGGAAGAAGGAGAGGTGAGAAGATTGGGCTCAATGTAAAGTAGGTGGGAAAAGAGCATCATGGTTTCTGCCTTGCATGGAGATCCTCCTCTTAGTCTCCCTCTCCCATCCCCACCAGCGGTCCCTTTGGGCAATATTATAGTGGGAACAATGGGCAGGGTCTAGACCCAACGCCCCAGATTACTGCTACCCCAGATTTTCAGTGGCTTTTGTTAGAATCCTCCCAGAATGCATAGATTCTTCCCCCCCCCTCCTCACCTCCAGCAGAGCTTATTTTGAAACAGCTGACCAATTGTGATCAAATTACACATTCACAGGACATTCTTCTTGTACTCTAAAGGCAACCAGAGACATAAAGATTAACATGCTGAATATGGAAACTGAATATGGAAACTGCCAGGAGTTGAAGAAATCATTTAAATTCATGGTCTAAGATAGGACAAGTCAGATAGGGTTGACTCAGAGGTAACAAAGGAGGCATCCGCCTGGGATGTCAGTCTCAGGAATTTTACTTCTTTGAGATTTCTTGCCAGCCAATCAATATTTTCTGGGTGCTGAAGAATCATTTTTTAAAAAGCAAAACTTGAGAAAATTATTTTTTCGGGATGGCAGCAAAGAGCCCAGAACTCAGGAAACTATGAAAATCAAGCTATGAGGCAAGACCGCAGCCAGTGGTTTCTGTAGCTAAAAACATCGGGCAAAAGCAGATACTGTAAGATGTAGGTTTGGGCTATACAGCAAATTGAAAAAATCAGGGCAAAGAAATAATCTCTTGGGCCCTACAAGAGAGATTTCTGTCTAAATTAACACGCATCCCTTAATATTCCTTTGGGTCAGGTAAATTCAACTAATTCTCAATTTACCTAACTGTTCTTCAATCTTTTCCACGAGCATAACATGAGACACGGTCAGATACTATGAACTGTGAAACTGAACAAGAGATTTCCTTGATCTGAGATTCTTTCATATATAAAATGAGGCGCTTGGCGCTTGAATTAGGTAATTTCTAAAGTCCCTTCCAACACTGGAATTCTATGATTTTATGACAGGATACACACCACTTTGATAGATTAAGGGAATATTGTACACTTAGTATTATCAGAATTTCAGCTGTCAAATAAATCTTATTAGGGGAGGGGGGTGTGGAAATGAGGTTAGTCTGGGGAATCTTTTCTTGATTAAACCACACTGGCTTTAAGAGCTAGAACTAGGGCAGGGCAAGCTGGACTTCTTCCCTGTGGTGCTAAAATCTAGACAGTACTCAGTTCCCCCAGTTTCTAGAGCCATCAAGTTACTAACTAGGAGCTTACTGCCTAAGTTAGCAAAAATAACTTGCTAAACTAGCAGATTTGGAGCATTAGTAATGATACCTGTCTGTTAACTACTTGTAACTAGTTGCCTCTCTATGTCATTGGAAATTGGCTTCATTATTTTTAACATTATTTTCACATTATAGATTTAAAATTTGATTTAAGGAGGAATTTGGGTTACTTGTCTGAGATACCAAAATTGCTGATTCAGGCTCTGCTGGCTCTTAGTGGTCACTACTCTCCCTTTCCAAGAGCTAATAGTATTAGACTCAAGATTTGAACCTGGGTTCATTAATTTCAGATCCAAGATCCTTTCCAGTATCCCATGCTGCTTCTCCAAAACTCTCCTTAAAAAAATTTAAAAACAACTTTTTTAAAGATAACTAGATTATTATCTTAGCTTCATACACATATTGTTTTGTGGCAGGAGGAGAAAACTCCAAATATATTTCTAAGCTTAGTAATAACATTAAGTAGGGCTACAGAATGTAATTTAGTCTAACCTAATTTGATTCTAAATTTTATCCTCTTAGGGGAGATTTAATTTTTTTTAAGTTTTATTTTTATTTTTAAGGCAGAAGACATTCTAAGAATTATTGTCAATTCAAGTTTCTTCTTTCAGGATGAAAATACAGTGTCATACAATAAACTAAACATACCACATATTCCAAATAATGACTTCGGAAATCATATGATCATAGATTTAAAGCTAGAAAGCATCTCAGAGGCAATCTAATCCAATGTCTCCATTTTATACAGGAGAAAACTGAAGACCAAAGGGGACACGCAAGTCCCACCCCCATCCAAAGGAGAACCAGAATTTAAACCCAGGTCCTTTGACTCCAAACCCAGCACTAATTTCATTTTTATTTTATGTATTCTGCTGCTTTATGAAGTAAATTGGCTAGTCAATCCCTCATAGCTTCTGGGCAGTATGAAGGCTACTTATCTATTCCTTTGAAACCCAATAATATAGAAGAATAAATTGGGAAGAAACCTCCCTATAAAGGAGATTGTATATCATTGACCTTATGGGCAGTTGGTGGCACAGTAGATAGAGTGCCAGGCCTGGAATTAGGAAGACTCATCTTCCTGAGTTCAAATCTAGCCTCAAACACTTCCTATCTGGGTAATCCTGAGCAAATCTCTTAATCCTGTTTGCTTCAATCTCCTCATCTGTAAAATGAGCTAGAGAAGAAAATGGTAAACCACTCCAGTACCATTGCCAAGAAAACCCCAAATGGGATTAGGAAGAGTTGGACTTGACAAAAAAAAAAAATGACTGAACAACAACACCAGCAAAATAAGAAGCTACCAAGGTGATAAGTCTTTTGTATTGTTCAAAGTTCCTTCTGCCTAAAAATATTTAAGGAATGACTTAGTCAAATATGTAGTGAAAGCCAGGTCAGTGTCTCCAGAATATGGACATACCTGTGAAGGGAAGAGGCACTTTGTCTCTTTGACTTTTCTCAGTAGCATATTAGTATAACTGACATTGTCTTTTCATCCTTTTAAGGTGGGCATTACCAAAAATTGAGATAAAACGTGAACCAAATAAATTAGCTAGACTTCTATGACATTCTTCCTTTGTTGCCTTCTTTGGGTGGTTTGTGTAGGTCTCTGGGTTCTCAAAGGCTGTGCCAGTGAAGCTCCCTTACTGATAGATTCTGGAAAGTCTTTGAGAATGGGTCTGGTGATGGAGTCCATGTCTGTCATCAGACGACCAACTGAATTAAGTTTACAGACATCACCAGATTAACTGAAGGATGATGAATATTTTTGGCCAAAGCTATCTTGAGAGACTAATCAAATCCATCTAGTTCAGGGATTTTTAACCTGGCATCTGTGACCTTTATAGATAGATATAAATATAGGTATACACATGTATACCCAGTGCCAGGTACATAGTAGGATTTTAATAAATGGTGGTTTACTTCATTTATCCTAGGATCAGATAACTGAGAACTGGCCACAAGAAATCTTTTGTTACTATTGACAAAATATCAAGAGATCATTGTAATATATGTTGGCAAAAACAGGTCCCAAATCAATGAAATCATAATTTTTCAAAGTAATTTGGACTTTCAAATTTTATTTACTTAAATAAGTTTTTAAAAAATAATCTATACTTAGGTACACAGGCCATTTAGACTTCAAACTCTTTCAAAGTCAATTCTATACAGTATTTAAAAAAAAAAAAAACTAGACTTATCCTTATGGGAAGAGCTTGATACTGACGAAAAGAATACTGTCTAAAAAGAAACAGAGGACTCGGTCTCATATCCTGCATTCATCATATATTACCTAACTGGTCTTGGGCATATCACTTTTTCTCACTCAGGCTCCATTTCTTTATATGTATTTAAAACAAAGGGATTAAATTCAATTATTTCTCAGAGGCCTTATATATATATATATATATATAGAGAGAGAGAGAGAGAGAGAGAGAGACAGAGAGACAGAGAGACAGAAAGACAGAGAGACAGAGAGACAGAGAGACAGAGAGAGGAGGAAGAGAGAGGGGGGAGAGGGAGGGAAATAGAGGGAGAGAGAGAGAAAGCGAAGAAGGGAGGAAGAGAAAAAAGAAAGAGATGCATATGTACATGTAGACACAGAGATTCATAGATACATAGATATATTGATAGATGCATAGAGAGATACGTATATACATAGATATACATACATAATCATTCTTAATATAGGATATTTTCCTTTTATTACTGTATCATCTACTATTAAAACATGATTGTGGCACACTAATGGAGAGTAAAAGAAAAAGGAAATTAAAATTATGAGCTAAGAAATAATAGAAATAAGAGGGTAGAGAGAAAAATGAGGATCAATAATTCCTAAGAACATTACCATTTAGGGAATAAATGTGTTAGGTGAAGCCTGATTTATCTGTTATTTCACATTTCCCTTCCTTTCTCTGAAATGATGTCACATAACCGTCCTTCAGAGGCAAATGGCTCACAGGCAGTTCAAAGAGGAATACAAAAATAATCCAGAAATCTTTATTGATGACCAGGAGGTATGCCTTTACTGTTGAGGTATTGCCTTTTTTCATCTAGTGCAGTGCTATATGTATGCCCACCTGTCTCCTTTTTTTTTTTTTTATCCTTTGAGGGAAAAGACTCACTCCTAGTACCTTGGCCAAAAGGTTTCTTACTTGAGGCATAACATCTTCTTACATTTAAAGTAATTTCCATCCAAAGAACTGAAATCCAGCAGTATGATCTATGGGAGTATTTGTATTTCCTCTCATTGCTGTCTTTCCCAAAGGCATAGCAGGTTCTGTAGAAGGCTCGCCTCTCTTAGTCGACCTAACAAAGAATCCTCAGGCTTAAATCTAAAGCAACACAGTTTAGTCCAGAATTGTGTTTTTTACTTTTTCCATGCCGGTCTTCACTCTGAAAAAAAAAAAAATTCTGATCTGTTGCCAATTTCTAGTATTAAAAGGTTTTTTTTTTTTAATTCCTATATGCTAATGGGCAAGATACATGATTTAAAATGTGTATCTGGGTAAATTTCAGCTCAGCTCTTCATGGACTAGAAGCACAAATTGACTTAATGGATAAATATATTTCCACAGCTCTTATTTGTTTCTAATTTGCCTCATTAATGTGGAACACCTCCTCCCAGTGTATTAAATCTCCATATGATTTTTCTCTTGATGTAATTTACCACCTGAGGAAGCAGAAGGACTGGGGAATTCAGGGCAGTGTTTCTTTAACAAAAAAAAAAACAAAACAAGACAAAACAACAACAACAAAATTAGCTCTGTTTTCTTTTAAATGACCCTGTATTCCAACTCTTGCCATCAGTCAGTGAATATTTATTAAGAACGATGTGCCAGGCCCTGTGTTAGATATTAGGAATACAAGTACAGAAATTATCAAGTCTAGTAACACATGCTTATTGAAAGAAGTGGGGAGAGGCGGGGAAAAGGCTTTCTCTAAAGAATGAGAGATCAAATGAAGGGACCGAAGGTGGGCAGGGTCAGTGAGAACAAGTATAAATCTTTTTTTTTTTTTTGGAACTAATGACTTCTATTTTATTTATTTATTTATTTATTAATATTTTATTTTTTAGAAAAATTTTCCATGGTTACATGATTCATGTTTTTACTTTCCCCTTCATCCCCTCTTTACCCCCTCCCATAACCAACTCGAATTTCCCCTGGTTTTAACATGTGTCATCAATCAAGGCTTATTTCCATATTATTGATAGTTGCATTGGTGTGGTCATTTCGGGTCTACATCCCCAACCATGTCCGCATCAACCCATGTAGAACAAGTATAAATCTTGAAAGAGATAGTGTAAGTTAAAGCATAATTCTGATTTTAATAAACTGGGGTATGAGATTACCACATTTATACTGGGCCATTTTCAGTTAATCAGACAACTAAAAGATGATCTCATACATAGGTAGGCCTATAATATTTATTAGATTATAAGCTCCTTGAGGGCAGTAACTGTCTTTTACCTCTTTTTGTATCTCTAACACTTAGCACAGTGCCCGGCACCTAGTAGGTACTTAATGTTTATTGGCCATTTGATTCAGAACTATTATTAGAGTGGGATAGCCAAGCAATTTGTACTAGGGAACAATTTAGAGGGCATGAACTATCAAATTTAGTACCTTGTCAGCAAAAATAATTAGATTAAATAGGAAGCTAAAGCAGATACCCCTAAGGCAAGCTTCCTTGATTTTGTCTTACACATCTCTAGCAAGGCTTCCACAGTTTTATTTCAGGGTATATTTAATGCAATTTGCTCCTGGCATGTTCTGTGTTACTTGAACCAGATATAAAAATTTCTAGATAAGACTCTGATAAACTTACCATTATCTCTTCCAAGAATCCTTCTTTATTGAGTGCAACAGCACCCTCCATTATAAGTGCCACTGAAAGAAATGGCTTATATCAGATAGGAAAAAATGATAGAAAAAAATCAGTGACATTATTCAGTGGATAATTTGGCCCAAACATTCTCTTTCTCTCTATTTTGAATGAAGGCAATTTAAGATTTTATAAAAATCCACCAAGTCATGTTTCATATGTCAGTCTAGTCAAAAAACATTTATTAAGTGTCCACTATGTGTTAAAGGTACTGTGTTAAGTTTTGAGGACACAAATACAAAAATGATAGTCCTTACCTTCAAAGAACCTAAAAATCAAATGGGGGGGGGGAAGACAACACACAGAGAGAACCTAGGGACAGGGTGGGGAATGGGTAGAATAGATGCAGGAAGAGACAAGAAAGGTGGGGCAGGGGCATGATTGAGAAGTCCAAAGTGGTGTCTGGATAGGAAATAGAGAGAGGGCTGACCTATAAATGGAGGTTTTGGAAAGAGCAAACGGGGTTTAGGTGCTGATACTGTGTAATTGAAATCTGAACCCCAGAACTATAATTCCCAGCACCCCATTCTCCTCACTTTCATGCTGACGTAGGCAGGATAAAAATTTTGTGTAGCCCTGCCTCTCGCTCTCTCTTCCTGTGATCCTGTTTGGTGGAGGGGGTGTGAGGTGAGAGGAAGACTCACGTGGTCTTATTTTGTTATATAATTACCTTTTTATTCCTTTACTTCAAGTGATTATTAATAAACTTTATAAAATATAATACTTGGAGTATTGGATATTAATTTAAACCTTACGATACCCTTGGTGGCTAGAGGACTTAAGTGTTCTTAATAGTTCTTGTATTTCTATTTTGAGTCAATATATTCTATAATTAAGATGACTACTTCTTTGAGTTTCATGTAAACAAAACAGGAATTTACATAGATTCTCTGCCGCCAGATCTCTGCCTTGGACAATTAGGACTTTGTCATTGGATTTGCTGGCAGTTGCTGCAGAGATTGGACTTTAATTTACATAGTCTCCATTGATAGTGTGTAGGTGGAAATTTGATGCACCTCTGCTGCATTACCCAGCATCCTTTTGAGTTGCGTCCTAGTCCTTGAGTTTGGGAAATAAATTTGCTGGAGACCCTACCCTTGGGGGCTCTCAGCTCTTACAACTCTGGGCTCTCTCCTGGGTGCAATGTCAGGGAAGTTTCTTTTCTCTTTACTGAGGGTATTTTTCATTGGCTTTAACTTATTATTAAATCTTATAAGAAATAATCCTTGGAGTATTGGGATTATTAATTTTTAATCTTACTATAGTCATGCCAATCCAAAGAGATATGTCCACTTCATAATCTTTTAGTCATTTCTCTTTAATAGAACTTTCTAGTTCCTCTTGCCCCTACCTTTCTATTCTATAGTTTTTTCAGCAATCAGTTGGATTTAAGCTTCCTTGTTTCCCAAATTCATGCCAGTCTGATTCAATTCAAAAAATGTCTATGAAGTGCCTACTATGTGCAGAGTACATAAGCAGTGACTTAGTCATTAGGAGAGAAAATCTGAGTTTAAATAAGGTAGTCCCTGACTTCCTGAAGCTTAACCATTGATATAATGGTCTTTGCCAGTATCTGTTAATTATAATGGAGAGTTCTTAGCCAACACTTCTGTACCAGGAGACTTGGCTTGTGGAGTCTAAGATAATATAAAGCACAATGAAGATTAGCTTGAGCACATCTTCATATTATAAACTGGGCTATAGGACCCTTTTTCATTATTGGAATTTCACCTAAAAATGTTGAGGTTTGGCCCAGATTGTTAGCAGTACCTGCAGTACCCTCCTTAATTAGGTTTGAAGTTAGCTTATGCTCAGTGTAAGCAAAACTCTGTTTTAATTAGATAGCCCATATGCTTTAATCAGATAGTTCCTAATAGTGCCTGTCAAAAATAGACTTCTTTAATCAGCAATGTTGGAAAGATGCCTAGAGTCTTGCAATGTTCTGACTTATTCTTATGCCTCCTTCCTAAAATGAATAAACAGAGTGCAGTAGACATGAAAATAGCAGATTGTGAATCATTTTATCAAAGGTAATGAAATTAAATTTTAGTTCTCTGAGTTTTTTGCAGAAGGCAGTTTAACATTTATAAGGATTTATCTTCCAAATCCTGATCATTGAATTTACAGAATATTTTTCTCCCTTCAGGATTTTCAAGTAATAAGGTCTTGCTTGAGGGTTTTTAAGGATCAATAAGAAACAAACATAGAAGCTTTGCTTTTTCCAATGAGGAGTTTCATAGGCCAGGGGCATTATATTTTCAGTCTACAAGAAACATTTTTTATTGCTATCCTTGAGACATTAGCTTGGCACTTTGAACCTTCAGAGTAATAGGATAATAAACAATATCATTAAAAGTTTGCTTGCTGAAAAAGGTTGACGTTTCTTGTCATTAAAAATGGATTCACGTATGCTATATATCAAGTTATCCCAATCAGTGTTTCACAGTAAGATTGATAATAAATTATAGGCTGTTAGTGAATTAAGTACTGGACTGGAGTCAGAAAGAGTTTAGTTCAAATCTGGCCTCAGATATTTATTACTTGTGTAACCTTGAGCAAGTCACTTAACCTGTTTGCCTCAGTTCCCTCCTATATAAAATGGGGATAATAACAACCTTTTGCTCACAGGGTTGTCATGAGGATCACTGAGAGAATATTTGTAAAAGGTGCTGACCACAAATAAGAAATTACAAACAAAATGACAACCAAAAAATGGAAAGATGTATGTGAAATGATGCAAATGAAATGATCAGAACCAGGAGAACAATGTATACAGTAACAGCAATAATATACGATGATCAACTGTGAATAACTAAACCATTATCAGCAACGCAAGGATGTAGGACAATTCCATAAGACTCGTGATGGAAAAGTCCATCACCATAGAAGGAACTGATGGTATATGTATGCAGATAGAAGCATACCATTCTTTACTTTATTTCCTCCATGAATTTTTCTCTAGTGTAGGCAATATATGTTTTCTTTCACAACATAATGAACATGGAAATATGAATTCTATGATAACACGTGTACAACTTATATTAGTGATGGTGAACCTTTTGGAGGGGCAGGTGATGGGAGAAATGTCCTCAGGTGCATGTAAAGACAGAGAAGGGAGCAACCCAGGCCTGCAACCCTCTGGCTTTCTAGTAATGAATTCTGGCAAACTCTGTGCTGGGGTGAGGGTGACAGCATTGGTTCCCACTGAGTACCCCCTCTGGTGCACTTGCCATAGGTTTGCCACTACAGACCTATATCATATTGCCTTGTCATTTTGGAGAGGGAGAAGGGGTAGAAAGGAGGGAGAGAACATAGATCACAAAATGTCAGAAAATGATTGTTAAAAATCGTATTGATATGTAATCTGGAAAAAAGAAAAATTAAGAAGAAAAAGAAGTGCTAGTCATAGAGACTGGCATAATAGGTGCTCTATAAATGCTTATTTCCTTCTCTGTCATGATTAAGCTCCATGTTAAGATTGGTCCCCTAACATCAACTTTTTCTGTCTAATTCTGTCCACCTGGATAGGAACTGTACCTAGGATTTCATTAATATAAGCAACTTCCAGAAGAGAATATACCCTCTGCCAATGCAGATGACAAATAATAATAATAATATAGCTAACCTCTAGATATGCATATGTATAGACATTAGATTTTTATTTTTATGTTAGAAACAATGTTCAGTTACATATAACTTATAATCTTAGAGCATTTCATAGAATACAGAGAAATTAAAAACTTGCCCCAGGTCACACATCCAAGCATATCAAGTTAGACTTGAACCTAGGTTTTCTCTATTCATTAAGTCACATTGTCTCTCTGTTCATTTCCTTAATTAATATCAGAGATAAGAGCATTTTATACAAACTGGTCATAACACTTACACTTCATGGTTCTACCTGCTTCTAGAATCAAAGAATAATTCAACAAACATTTATTGAACAATATTACTAAATACTAGCCCCTGTGCTAAGCTCTAGAAATAAAAAGTAAAAAAAAAAAAAAAAACCCTGTCCTCAATGAGCTTACTGTCTAGAATACAAAGAAAAGAGGAAAAAAAATCTCTAAAGTTTTTTTGTTTTTGTTTTTTTAAACCTTTACCTTCCATCTTGGAATCAATACTGCGTATTGATTCCAAGGCAGAAGAGTGGTAAGGGCTAGGCAATGGGGGTCAAAGGTCTTGCCCAGGGTCACACAGCTGGGAAGTGTCTGAGGCCAGATTTGGACCTAAGACCTCCTGTTTCTAGGCCTGACTCTCAATCCACTGAGCTACCCAGCTGCCCCCAATCTCTAAGGTTTTAAAAACTTTTGGCACAAATCCTACAATTTCAAAGTCTGCATCCTGTTTATTCATGTACGTTTCCAGGTTCTTGAAGCACAAGAGTTAGGGTGATTTTTAATTCCTAAACACCTATACTTCAATTTTAATCAGACACTCCTCCTTTTGCCCTATAGTCCACTATTTTTGCATTGTTCAGTTGCTTTAGAAAAATTAGAAAAAATTATACTTTTACTTGCTATGTACTTTAGATTTTTATTATTTTATTTTTAAAATAAAGTTCAAGTTCATCAAGCATATGCAAAAAGATCAACATAAAAATAATTGTAGCTTATTCTCCAACATCTGTTGCAAAAGCTTGAAAAAAGTAGAAATAGTCTCAGTAGGTGATAAATACCTGCAAATCAAATCAGTGTGTTTTAGTACTCAGTGAAAGGTGAATATAAGGTAAGAAGGTAAAAAATATTTTGGAAAATATGACTGTGGAGTAAGAAACATGAGAGATAAAGGGAATATGGTCACTAAAGAAGCTTAAATGCCATGCAGCATGAATATTTTCAAAGAAAAAAATTGAAGGGAATTGATTCCAAATAACATAATGAAAAATGGAAATGGTTATAGTCAATCAGACAGAAAATGGCTAGTTACTAATGTAGCCATGTCTGAATCTGAAGCTATTCTCTATGGTAAGACCATTAACATGTTAGATAAATTGAAATTAATACCGAACTAGAATAAAAAGTAAAAACCAGAAAGGGTGTATAGTGTGCAACTGAGGAAACCCCAACCTGATATGTATAAATAAGCAACTGATGCCAAAAATGGGAAATGGACCAAAGAACAACCAATAATTCAGTCAACATTTCCTTAACCCCAATTGTCTAGCCCTTGCTGCACTAAGACAGAAGATAAGGTGTTTTTTTTAAATAGCAAAGGATTGATTCTTAGGATTCTCAGCCTCTGATTGGAGGACTGGAGAATGGAAAAGTAACCTCCTCCCAAAGTCTTCCTTTATAGAGGGTTCAGAACTGTCACAACTTTCCAGGTAACTCCATTTCCATTAGCAGGTTTGCTTGACTTTGACTCCATAGAACATCATTCCCCCAAGCTGGGTATCTCCTTGTGTCCCTCTCCTCCCCTTTTTTTCATCTTCCTTTCCCCCAATTAGATTATAAGTTTCTTAAAAACAGGGACCTTCTTTTTTTTTTCTTATATGTATCCCCAGTGCTTGACACATAGTAAATACTTAATAAATCTTAATTGAATTGAATTGAATTGAAATGGCATTAGGAAGAGAGAGACAATAAACTCTTGGGAAAACCACGGACCTTATTATCTGTAAAAAGTAATCAAGAAAATATGAATAACTAAATAACTACTGGCTCACATGACACAGCATGAAATAGGTTGCACTTTGCAGCTAGTTAACTCATATCCATGAGATCCCAAATCCATCATAATACTATCAAAAGTTATTCCTGCTACATTATTTTATCTAAAGTTCTATTTGAGCATCTTTGTGCCTCTCACTGGACCTAGAGTCAAAAAGACATGAGTTCAAATCCTGCCTCAGACATTTACTTATGTGTGTGACTCTAGACAAGTTATTTCACTTTTGTCTGCCTTAGTTCCCTCCTTTGGAAAATGCGGATACTAAGGCCTTGTCTCTCAAAGTTGTTATGAGGTTTAAATGAGATAACATTTATAAAATATTTTGCAAACCTTAAAAAGCTATATAAATTATTAGTATTATTATTAGTATTATTATTATTTTCTCAAGATTCATCAATTATATTATATAAGGTATCTTGGTCCTTTTTTAATTAAATGCTTTAAGACTTTTGGTTTTTAGTATATTCTACTACTTTTCACTGATATCTTTTCAGATAAAGTATGTATTTGTTTCTCTGTAGTTATTAGATGTTCATTATTTTGCCAAAAAGTGAAAAAGTCTTCTCATTTTTCCCTATATTGTTTGGCAGTAAGGAAGCAAGAGAGAAAAATATTAAAAGTTTAGAAACATATCAATTGAACAAGTCCATGATAGTCTCATTTGAATCATATTTTAGACCTGGATGAGATGATTTCAGATATATAGTCCAAAGCCTTCATTTTGCAGATGGACAGACCGAGTGAGGCCTAAAGTAACTGAAACCTGTTCATAATCACATAGCTATTTAGTAATAAAGTTGGGTGCAGAATCTAGTTTTCCCATTTTCCTATTTTAAAATGAATGTTTCCTGACATTTGCATATCTGACAGAAATGTTAAAAGCTGTAATGTAGTATAAAAAGAAAATTGAAAACGCTGTCCTTCACATTTCCTACATGTAAACTAAAATAGCTGTAAACAAGTCACAGGGGAAATATGTTGCATATAGATAGGAATGTGCAACTAGGTGGCACAGTGAATAGAGCTCTGGATCTGCATTCAGAAAGACCTAAGTTCAAATCTGGCTTCAGATAGTTACTAGCTGTGCAACTCTGGGTAAATCACTTACCCCTGTTTGCCTCAGTTTCCTCATTTGAAACATGAAGGGGTAGAGGCAATTGAGTGACTCAGTGGATTGAGAGCCAGACCTAGAGATGGGTTCAAATCTGGCCTTAGACACTTTCTAGCTGTGTGACCCTGGACAAGTCACTTAATCCCCATTGCCTAGCCCTTACTGCTCTTATGTCTTAGAACCAATACACAGTCTTGATTCTAGGATGGAAGGTAAGGGTTTTAAAAAAATGAGCTGGAGAAGGAAATGGCAAACCATCCAGTATCCTTGCCAAGAAAACCCCAAATGGGGTCATAAAGAATTAAACCTCAATAATACAATAGGAAAAGCTTTTGTAATGAGTACTATTATAAATGACAAATATTTATTGAACATTCCCAAAGCACAAACTGCATTTTAAAACAAAGAAGTACAACTGGTTATATTTAGTTTCTCACCATAATTCGAGACTTACAATTAACATTAAAAACAAAACAAAACAAATGGGCACAAATGAGTCTTTTTAGACATGAAAAATTGCCATTAGTTCAGATCCAATTTGTCAGTGTACTTTCTATCCATAGTACCCCTTTTTCCATTTGCAACCATTAGGTACATATTAAAAAACTATTAGATGCTTATGGCAGATACAAAAAATTCATTCACTTTTTAAGAATGTAGTTTTCATGTGGTCAGAGTGTTTTACTTTATGTATATATATCCCCAGTTCAACATAATGCCTAGCAACATAGTAAGCACTTAATTATCTTTCTCTTCCTTCCATCCTTCCTTCCTCCCTTTCTCCCTTCCTGCTTTCTTCCTCCCTCCCATTCTCCTCCCCTTCCTTCTGTCCTCAATTTCCTCCCTTCTTCCCTCCTATCCTTCCTTTTTTTGTTTCCTCCCTTCTTCTTCCCTTTCTTTCCTTCCCTCCTTTTCTTCCTTCCCAAACATTTGCTTTGAAGAGTATTATGCTAACATCTGACAGATACAAAAATGAAATTTTACATAAAATTAATAATTAGCTGGCAACATTATACAAAGGAAACAGGAAATACATTATAGATTCATTGTGCTATGGGACATCAAGAGAAAGAGAGAAAAGGCACCTGAGCCTGGCTTTGAAGGATTTTGACAAGCAGAGGGCATTTTTAGGACAGAACAGCATAGCAAAGGAGTGGAGGTAGGAAAATACAGGGCATGTTCAGGGATAGTGTAAGATAGTTCAAGGAAAATCTAATTTGGTTCAAGCATATGGCATATGGGGAGAGAAGTGAGAAGGGAATCTATCAAGGTGAGAGTAGGATAACAGCACAGAAAGTCTGAAAGAGTCCAGGTGATTGCAAGTTAACTACCACATTCTTAATACATATCCCCATGAAAATAAATCACAAGAGAGCTGAAAGGACAAGAGGGTGTATTAAATTGTTCACTAAACTTCTTGCCTAATTACTATGAGACCTGACCTGATTCTTTCAGGTCTGGAAGCATAGACCAGCATTTTTTTCCTGGATGGATTGAAGCACAAGCTTCTTTTTGAGTTGGGAGGATGGGAAAGGAATAGGAAAGGTGGGAACAATAAGAGCAAAAACTTCATCTCTTATAAGGCTTTTTGTTTTTTGTTTTGGGGTTCAGGTAAGGCATTGGGGTATTTGCCTAAGCATAGGAGGAAAATAGCAAGATAACTAGAAAATTTCTAGAACTGAGATCAATTTCTAATGAAAATCAAGAATAAAAAGCCTTGTAAATCCTTTCATAAAAGGAAGGCAGATGGAGTTTAGGAGAAAATATTAGTCTCAAGTTAGATATGCAGAAATACAGGAGTACAGTCTTAACTAGTAGTTACCTTGGCTCAGATCTCAGTTATGTATGTGGATGTGTGTATATGATCTTGTATAAATCACTTAAACTCTCTAACTTCCTTGGTGAAGGATTCTAAACTTCATGGGTTAATCTAGCATTTCCATCTCTTCACCATGTTCCTCATCAAAATTGAGGGGTTTTGACTAGATGACTTCTGAAGTCTTCTGAAGTGTTTCATGAATTGATGCTTGGTTTTGCCATTATTGTTTTATATAATATCCTTAGGAGAACCTCACATTAAAAAAATTAAACCGAGTTTAACAAATATGTCTTTTTGTTTGTCAGGAAACATTGTTCAAGAGAAATGAATGCCTATCATTTTTGAAAGAGGAAATAACAGAGCCTATTTTCTGTGGAGAGATGTGTCCTTCATAAGTGTTTTACAAAAGTAGCTTACAAAAATGCAACATTTGCTTCATTTTAAATATTTTATTCATGCTTTCTGTCTTTTATCCCATGGTTACTTTCCTATGTTTTCCCCCCTACAGCCCTATTTTTTAAAAAATAAACATATACCATGACTGTCTAGCAGAATATGCAGGGATCTACACCTATAGCCCACCACTTCTGTACTAAGAGAAAGGAAGGTTGTTTTATTATCCATACTCTAGAACAGTGATGGCAAACTTTTTAAGGTAGAGTGCCAGACACTGCCCCACCCCAGCCCCCCAGACCAAATGCTGTGACTGCTCCCCCAGAGACCACATTGTTTACCTCTCCACCCACTGAGTGATGAGTGTACCCTGTTCCCGCCCCTTCTTACTCCACCACGGGAGAGAGGAAGCACTCCCACCGGACTGCTGGACAAGGGGGAGGATGATGTAGTCAGACTTGGGGAGAGGGGGAGGGGAGCAGCTCAACTGCACCTCATTCAGACTTTCTAGTTAGGAACTCTGTGCTGCAGGGACAGGTGCACTAGAACCTTGGGGCATGGTGTCCTTGGCATGCATGGCCACAGAGAGATCTCTCTCTGTGTGCTATCTCTGGCATGTGTTCCATAGGTTCACCATCATGGTGCTAGAATGTTAAAAATAAAGAAGTCTCTGGGCCATCATTCTGAGCTGAAGGTCCATCTTTAATTGTGGGAAATCAAAGCTAGATGTCTCACCATGCCTAGCCTGTGGCAAAGACCCCATTTAGATATTCAACAGTATGTTTTATAGGTTTTTGACAGTTAATTAGCATGCAATTAACAAGGCAAAATGTTCAAAGTATGTTAAAAAAACATGTTATACCATTTGGTAACAAGTTTTGGTAACATTTGATAAAAAGTCATGAATTCTAGTACAATGTCAAGATAAGATATATTATAAAGAAATTTTAATTAATCACAACTACTAGTCCAGAACTATCAAAACAACTCTGGGAGGGGTTAAGTCAAAGTGCCCATAATAATCTGGGGAACCTGTGGTGAGTATAAATAGTCACAGGATCAAACAACACCTGGTCATGTCAAGGTTGTTTTCCTATGATGTCATCCGGCCAAATGTCCACTCTCCCTAAATGAGCACAGCTCCCCTCCTTCTGCATGAGTTTCAGCTTCCTTAGATAATTATGCAGAACTGAAGTTTTTATTCTTCCAACAGAAGGTCTTCATATAGTTCATAGCTATAATATTATAATATGCCAAGCTATATTTTTCTAATACTATGGTTAATATTCTATTATTATAATCAATATCTTATACACAGTTTACAAATTGGGTCTAACTTTTTCTAAAAATCCTAGTTGTAATTACCTACCTAAAGGATTACAATGTGATCACTTAGTTTAGGCTCAATAATATAAAAGCAATAAAGGCAATTTCCTTTTGAGGAACCAAGATGGATCATTGCAATTTGTCTGAATTCCGATACCTTTTACTGTTATTTTCATTTTATTATTGTGCTCTCTTTGCAAAGAGGTAAGCAACAAGGGCAGCTTAGTGGCACAGTGGATGGTGTACTGAGCCCAGAGTCAGACAGACTCGTCTTCCTGAATTCAAATTAAATACTTACTAGCTGTGTGATCTTGGGCAAGTCATTTAACCATATTTGCCTCAGTTTCCTCATCTGTAAAATGAGCTAGAAAAGTAAATGGCAAACCAATCCAGTATCTCTGCCAAGAAAACCCAAAATGGGTTTCAGCTTCAAAAGATTGTTCTATGATAAAAATGAATAACATGGAAATAGGTATCAAATGATAACATTTGTACAACCCAGTGGAATTACTTGTTGGCTCTGGGAGGGGGGAAGGAAAGGGGAAGGGAAAGAAAATGAATCATGGAAACATGGAAAAATATTTTTAAAAATAAAACAAAAATGTAAAATAAAAAAATAAAACTTCAAAGAAAATATTCAAAGTCACATAGAGTAGGACACCACTGAAAAATAAGTGAACTAAAAGTAACAATCATCTATTCAGCACTTACTATGTGTCAGGTCTATGCTAAGTGCTGGGGATATGAAATCAGGATAGTCCCTTCCACAAGGAACTTACCTTCTAATGAGGGAAGACAAGACCAAAAAAAGTGATCTGGAGAGGAGGAGTGGATAATAAGGATTTCTGTGCTGACAAATTCTAGCTTTTAGGAGAGGATTGAAGCATGTCTGGTCTGGGCTCATCCCCAGAATGGATGCTCCCAGTGGTTTTCAATGGGAAACAAAAGTCAACAAACATTTATTACATATCTATTATGTGTCAGACATTGTTTTAAGTTCTGAGCATACTAAGAAGAAAAAGAAAGGCTGTCCCTTCCCTCATATTGTTTATAATCTTGTGGAGGGAAGACAGTACACAAATGGAAACTGAAAGGGAGTGGGAAACTACCAAGCAGAGCAACTGATAGAAAATGAAGTTTGGAAGGAAGAGGCCAGTCTAGTGGAGGACTTTGGTAGGGTCAAAAAGATTCAAGTGATGAGGGATGTTCCAAAATGAGAGGGCAACTAAGGCATGATGGGAAAGTCTATAGATATAAAAGCCCAGCTGGGAGTGGAATAAGAGAAGTTAAGAAGGTTGAAGATTGAGAAAAAGTCAGCAGGTTTGGCAATTAAGGTATCACTGGATAACTTTGGAGAGAGTAGTTTCAGTTGAGTGGCAAAGTCAGAAGTTCACTCTCCATCTCCTCTATCCAACCAGCTGGGAAGTCTATTCTAATCTGTCTCCATAACATCTCTTGCATCCATCCATCATCTTCTCTACTCAAATTGTCACACCCTTGGTTCAGTCCCTCATCACCTTTCACCTAGACTACTTAAATTTTACCTCCCAATTGATCTCCCTTCCTCAAGTCTCTCCCCTCTCTTATTATATCGAACCTTCCAGCTGCCCCAGAGATTTACCTAATGCACAGGTGTAGCTATGCCATTCCTGGTCTACTCTCTAGTATCAATAAACAAACTTGTCTCATTGTCACTTAAAGTCCTTCCTGATATGGCTCCAAGCTATCTTTTCAGCCTTATTATTCATTACTCTCCTCTAAGGTTCAGCCAAACCCAGCCTTTACTGTTTCTTACATATGACACTTCATCTCTGGTCACTTAGTCTTTGTGCAAGCTGTCCCATATTGCCTTGAATTCAGTTATTCCTTACTACAACACTTATACTCTTTGATTTCCTTCATCTCAAGCACTGCTTTCTACATAAGGTCTTTTCCTGCTTCCTCTCTTGCGACAACTTCCCCATCAATGACCTTGTATTTATTTTGTAAAAATTTTGTTTATTTTCATATATGTTTGTGTTACTATTTCTTTTAAATCTTTGAATCATTAGTGCCTGGCACAGTACTGCTTTTGAGTAAATATAACTGACCATACTGATTTTTAAAACACAAATTTCTTTTTTTTTCTTTGAGTCTCTTGCCTTTAAATTAATCCTCAAGGGGAGAAGGAGAATTTCATTCTAATTGATTCTAAGATTTAGGAAAGTTTCACCCTGAAAAAAGGCAATGATAGATTAGGTTATAATCTGACATATTCTTCATGAAGAGGGCTTTGTTGTCTTGTTTTGGTATGGATGTTAGCACTCTGCTATTTCTTCTTCTATAGAACTTCTAAAAATATTAGTTTTTTTTACAAGATTTGATGTTTTAGGCATTTTGGCTTTTTCATTTTGTTTTGTTTTAATCTGCTAACTTTTATCTCAAACTGCACAGGAGGGGGGACAAAAACCCTTAATTTTAAACATGAAAATTAAAATTTGAGGCTTTTAGTCTCAAAAGTCTTGTTTGTCTTGAGTAATGTGGAATTTTTGCAGCAGCCACTGTATCCAACTTTGAAAATCTTGCAATCTCGGCATCTTTTCTACTTTTTAATAAGATCCTTGGTGAAGGCTGTTTCTAAGCTTAGGAATCACACAGCCCATAAGGCAAAGAGACAGCCTCTGAGAATAGTAGCACTTTATGCGAACTAAAGTTACAGCTGCAAACCAAACAATGAATTTTGCGCCTGCCATGCCTAGTGTGGAAGGAACTGGATGTCCTGGTCTTCAAGAGCCTGCTGATTCAAATAGAAAAGTGGCATTACCCACCTGGTTTTCAGATGACTAAAGATGACATTGGTGTTGTTCTTTGCCTGGCTATCCTTTTGTAAATGCATACATTTGCTTTTAGAATGAATGAGAAATTTTGCAAGTATTCATAATGCCATAGTTTAACATAAGAAAAGAGTAGGGGAGTGAATTTTTATGTTTACATGGATATACTTTGAATTGCAGTGATCCAATATGCGCAACTTTGAAATAGCAGAATTCATTTATTAAGGAACGAATTCAATATCTATCATATTAAATTCACACATCTCGGATTTTAATTAGTTGCCCAGCTACTGACACCTGGTTGAGGCAGTGGCAGAACTGATTATCATTTGGGAATCCTGGGGTTGATAGGTGCCTCTGAGGAGATCAAGAGAGTTGTTTTCAAAGTGATACTTGGGGAGTGTGAATGAAAAAGAGAAGAGAATATTTTTCCCTTTTGTCCCTGGGTGAATGTCAGAGCTAGAAGAGACTTTAGAGATCATTTGGTCTAAGCCCCTCATTTTTTTTTAACATTTATTAATATTCATTTTTAACATGGTTACATGATTCATGCTCCACCTTTCCCCTTCAGCCCCCCCCCCGCACCCCCCCCACCCTTGGCCGATGCGCGTTTCCACTAGTTTTGTCATGTGTCCTTGAACAAGACCAATTTCCAAATTGTTGGTAGTTGCA
>NC_058130.1:648035130-648074997 GCF_016433145.1 Gracilinanus agilis
CTGTGAATTATTCTTCTGATTACTATAATAGTGAATATTATAATAGTGAATAGAGTTCACTACAGAGAATTAAACATAATATTTCTCTACAAAGGAATACAGATAATTAGATCTCACTGAGGCCCTTAAAAAGGCAAATTTAAAAATTATAAGTTTTCTTTCTTTCCCCTCTGTATCTTATTTACCTTTTCAGGTTTCTCTCGATTTTTGTGGTTGGATATCAAACTTTCCATTTAGCCCCGGTCTTTTCTGTGCAAATACCTGGAATTCTTCAATTTTGTTGAATGCCCATACTTTCCCCTGGAAATATATAGTCAATTTTGATGGGTAGTTGATCCGTGGTTGCAGGCCCAGCTCTCTTGCCTTTCTGAATATTGTATTCCACGCCTTGCGGTCTTTTAGTGTTGAGGCTGCCAGATCCTGTGTGATCCTGATTGTTGCTCCTTGATATTTGAATTGTTTCTTTCTGGCTTCTTGTAAGATTTTTTCTTTTGCTTGGAAACTCTTGAATTTTGCAATGATGTTTCTTGGTGTTTTCCTTTCTTGATCGAATGCCGCAGGTGTTCTATGAATCCTTTCAATGTCTATATTGCCCTCTTGTTGTAGGACTTCAGGGCAATTTTGCTGAATTATTTCTGTTAGTATAGAGTCCAGGTTTTTATTAATTTCTGGTTTTTCTGGAAGACCAATTATTCTCAAATTGTCTCTTCTAGACCGGTTTTCTTGGTCTGTCACTCTCTCATTGAGATATTTCATGTTTCCTTCTATTTTTTCAGTCTTTTGGCTTTGTTTTATTTGTTCTTGTTGTCTTGAGAGATCATTAGTTTCTACTTGCTCAATTCTAGCCTTTAGGGATTGATTTTCTGCTATAATCTTTTGGTTTTCGGCCATAAGCTTCTGGTAATCGGCCATAATCTTTTGGTTTTCGGCCATAATCTTCTTGTTTTCGGCCATAATCTTTTGGTATTCCTTTTCAATCTGGTCATTTCTTGTGTTCAATTTGCTTATCAGTTCATTTGGTTTCTGAGCCTCGCTTTCCAGCTGCAAGATTCTACCTTTTAAGCTGTTATTTTCTTGCCAGATCTCTTCCATTTTCCTCAAAATCTCAGATTTGAACTCGTCCATAGCTTGTGAGGAGTTTTCCTTATTTGGGGAGGGTCTGGATGGTTGTTTGTTCTCCTCCTCTGTTTGCTCGGTTGTCTGGATTTTCTCTGTGTAGAAGCTGTCGAGTGTTAAAGACTTCTTTTTTTTGTTATTATTCTTTCTCTTCTGAATTTCCTGTAACTGGTTAGCCATCATTAGCCCAGCAGCTTCTCAGGTTTATCCTCGCTCTCAGTGTCTGTCTGAGATCTATTGGCTCCTGAGGTCTGAGTTCTAGTTTTTTCCAAGGTCAAGCCCCCTGGTGGATTCCCTTGCTTGATCCTCTGCAGGAAGTTTCTTTACAAGTCTCAGGGCGCTGCTTCCACAGTCGTATACCCGTCTGCACTGGTTCCCCACTTAGGCTTTAGTTCCTGGCTGTGTTTGCCTCCACCCACACCTCTGCTCAGCCGGCACCCACGCCTCTGCTCAGCCGGCACCCACGCCTCTGCTCAGTCGGCACTCTGCGCGCCCAGCGTCCACTCTCTGCTCCCGCACGCTCAGCTTTCGCGTGCGTTCTTGACTTAATGGGGTCCTAAGTCTTGCTGCTCTCAGGAACAGGTCCCGGAGCTGCTGATGACTCGATGGGTGCCCCAAACTTGCTCTATTTCTTTTTAGCTGGGTTCGAAGCTATAGGTGAGTGTGGAGGGGTTGGGGGTGGGGCGGTTGCTCAGCTCGCGATTTAAGGAGAGCCCTTTTTAGCCTGGAAATGTCTCGATTCCACGTACCTTCCACGCTGTGCCCTGTTGTGGGGTTCCTCCGTTCGTCTGGACTTGTTTTTATGTCCCCTTGAGGAGTTTTGTGTGTTTCGGTCAGGAGAGGTTAAGAGCTGCTTCTTACTCTGCCGCCATCTTAACCCGGAACCCTAAGCCCCTCATTTTTATAAAGGAGGAAACTGAGACCAAGAGAGGTGAAGGCGAATGCCTAAATTTAAACAATAAATAAGCAAGAGGAAGAATGATATCATCATCATAATTAGCATTTTTATAAAACTGTTTTTTTTAAATTTGCAAAGTATTTTTTAAACTATCCCTTCATTTGATCCTTGCAATAATCTGTGAAGCAGCTACTATTATTATTATCCTCATTTTACAGATGAGGAAATTGAGGCTGACAGAGCTTATGTGACTTGCCCAGCATCACAGGTTCTAAGTAGCTGAGGCTGAATTTGATTAGATACCTGTCCTGGGCATGGAGTTAAGAATACCTTCTTTGAATTCTTTCTCACATATTATCTAGCTGTGTAACCCTAAGGAACTCACTTAATCTTTCTAAGACCCTGAGTAATTTTTTCTATCTATAAAATATGAATAATAATCATACCTTTGTCACAAGCCATTTTGAGAATCAAATTAGAATAAGTAAAGCATTTCATAAACCTTAATGCACTATGTAGATATCAAATATCATCATTATCCTGTCTTTAAGTGATAGAACAGGGAATTGAACTCAAGACTTCTTGCTTCAACTCTAGTCATTCCACTACAAAATGAAGTCACACTGGGACTGAAGATTGAGTCAATGCTCATACAAAGGATCCCCAATCTTTACTGCAGTTTTAATCTTTAACAGCTTAAAACTGCAGTAAGATTATGGAAATACCCTGTATCTGTTATAAATTAGTATAAGGGAGGGACACATTGCAAAGCATTGAGAAAGAGAAGTTTAAAATTTATTGAGTGATGGAATGCATAATAAGGGATGATTAAAGGAGACCTTTTGCTCAAGGATGATTGAAAAGGGAGATTTCAGCTGGCTACTAGAGGGAGAGGGAGAATAGTACAGAAGGACAATAGATCAAGAGCCTAGTTCCTTGAGCTCATCAACACACATGTACACATTCACACACATGTTAATATTTATATTAACATATATGTATATATACTTTTACATATATGTGCATATATCCTTTATAGATCTATATCTATATCTATTCATGAATTAAGGGGATGTCTATTCCAAGCACATGAAGACAGATGAAAATGTTTTTTTTTCCAATGGTCATGAAAGCAGCTGAATCATGCACTGTGGAGCTCTTAGAACTTGGTCAGACATTGATGAAACCAAGGTCATCCACTGCATCCCAAGCCATTACCAATCTTCTTGACTTTTGTCTTGCCACTGGACTTTGATGACTCTAGAAGAGAGAATGAGGCTGATGACTTTATGCTATTCTGCTTCACTTAAATTCAGTTCATACACAAGTCAAGACATCACCCCATAATGTCAATGAACCTCTTCGAAAATGAAAGCAAAACAATTATATTTATCTAGCTATGGGTCCTTTCTGCATGACAAGTGTTGAATAGAGGACCTAAGTAGCAAGGGAATATTTGGAATCTTTAGGAAGGTTCCTCGACAGCGAGGAGAACTGTCCACATTTGGAAACAATCAGATATTTAAGAGGAATTAGTTGAGGATGTCAAAGTATTTTACATCACTGTGTAGTGTGGTCCAAGCCCATCTTGATGTGGCTGTGCTGAATGCTGGGAAATGCTCTTTACTGCTTTGAAGCCTAGTATTTTTATTGGAACAGAAGCTGTGGATGGATCCATTAAAGGAGTTTGTATGTGTTGAAAACTGATTACGAATAAGGAATAACATGCATAGGGGGATGATTTACTTCAAGGATCAGCAAACTTATAGCCTATAGAACAAAATCTGGCCCACCCTGTGTTTTTGTTCATCCCACAAGCTAAAACTGGAGGGAAGTTGGGAGAGGGAGCATTTTAAAATTGTTGACTATACAAAAAAAATGGGTGGTACAATGACATGGAACATAGTTGCTCACTCCTAAAGTTAACTAAATTAATAAATAATATGATACTATTAATATATTCCATATAAACAATATAACATGTAAATATAATAATAATGTAAGTAGATTTATATTTTATATATTTAATATAAAATACAATATATTATATATAAATTATATGTGCATGTAATTTAACATTTGAGCCTTATAACAAACCTGGGAGATAGGTACTATCATTATCTCCATTTTACAGATGAGGAAACTAAGGCTGAGAGAGGTTAAATGACCTGCCTAATAGTCACACAGCTAGAGTATGAAGCTGGATTTGAGCTCAGCACTTCCTGACTCCAATTCGAACACTCTATCTACTGTGTCACCTAACTGCTCTAGAATAAACCCTGAGTGTAAACTTGACTGGATTGGTTGATAATGTGCATGTCATATTATTTCCTTGTCTCTTCTAAAAAGTTTCTGTGATTTCATACAGCAACTAAAGTGAATGCTACCAATCAAGCCTTCTGAGACATGCCACATTATCTACCTTATGAGAGTAAAAGATGAAGAAAGTGAACTTCCAAGAACCTGGTATCATAGTTGTTTATCAAGAACTCATTATTTTCTAGCTAACTGGAATCAGGGTATAAGATACCCCCTCATTTCTCTACCTTCTGCTCCATTCAGAATACCAGGTCTTGGCAAAAAGGACATTCACTGATGAAACATATGAATACACTGAGATAGCAGACTTCTGCTGTTAACAGAGCAAGGCTTTCTTGGTTCAAAATTAGTTTTTCCCTTAAAAAGATGTGATATCCCTGAATGGAAACTCATCACCAGGAAATTTAGAATAGAAATTGTACTATAAAGGGTTTGGATTTTTCCTCCAATCCTTTATATAAGAGGATCTAGCTATAGAAGTATTAACAAAAAGAATGAATGAAAGAAAAAAAAGCATTTAAGTGCTTATCTTGTTCCAAGCACTATGCTAAGTACTAGGGATACAAATTCAAAAGCAAAAACAGACTTTGCCCTCAAGAAGCTTACTTTCTTAAAGGAGGAAATCACACAAATCAGAGGATGGTTGCCCAAGAGTGGTACTTTGATCCCATATTTATAGAGGTTGTGAGAGGGATCTTGAGAAGGTAGATGAACACATTCCTAGACAATGGGACTTGTATTGACCATAGATTACGGCTATAAATGGGAAGAGAGGGGATGGAGGAAAGAGTACCTGCTACCATGTGGTTGTAGTGAAGTAATGGAGAAGATGTCAGAGAGTAAGGAGTCAAGTATGGAAGATAAATTTGGTAGGATTTTCTTACATCTGACATAAATAGACCACAAATAATGGAAAAACATAGGGAAGACTCACCCAGGTACTTTCCTTCTGTCTCTCTCGAGACTATCAACAGAGGCAAGTACCAATTTTTCTCTTTCCTTTATTGAGAGAGAAACGAGGGAAGTAAAAAGCTGCAGAAAGTGAGGCATAAGAGAAAGAATGCAAGACTTGAGAGTCAAATCTCATTTCTTCTCCTTGATCTCTGTGTGATTTGGACCAAAAGGCATACATATCCATTTGACCTCTAGACTCCACGTCAGAAGACCTAATAAAGAAAATTGTATTATCTCTACTACTGATTATATTTTTACCCTGGATAAGTCACTTCATGTTGTCTGAGTGTCGATTCCTTTATCTGTAAAATAGAAATAATGCACTGCTTCAATGGGATATTATGAGACAGTAATTAATAAAGATGATGATAATGATTCTTTAGGTTTTACAAAGCAATTTACAAATATCTCATCTCAAATATCTTATCTCTCACATTAAGCCTGTTGTTTTTTTTTTCAGTTGTGTCTGACTCTTTGTGACCCCTTTTGGGGTTTTCATGATAAAGGTACTGGAGTGGTTGGTCATTTCCTTCTTTAGCTCCTTTTACACACAAGCAACTGAGGCAAACAGGGTTTCGTGGCTTACCCATGATCACATAACTAGCAAGTGTCTGAGAGCAGATTTGAACTCTGGAAAATGAATCTTCCTGACTTCAGATCTGACCTCTATCTACTGTGCCACCCAGCTGCCCAAACCCTGAGAGGAAGAGGATATTATCACCACCACCCCATATTTTACAGATGAAGAAACTGAAGAAATAGCAGTTGAGTCATATAGCTAGTGTCTGAGGCAAGATTTGAAGTCAGGTCTGCCTGCTTACATGCTCAACTCTCAATCCACTGCACCACCTGGCTGCCAAAAGGGATCGTGTCTAGAGAATGAGTATTGCTTACATAAAAACTTTATATCACTGCAGACTACAACTCATAATAAATTTTGCTTAGGAGTGCTCTGTCTCATTCATGACAACAGCTTAATTTTAGAGTGAAGTGTAAAATACCTTAAGCTAAAATTATTTTAACTTCAAGTGGAGGCTCACACTTGCCTCTCTCTTCCTAGTGTTTCACTTCTTATCAATGGGCATTGAATTTCACATACACCTACATACTCCATTATGCTATATTTACATGTGCTTAGCACATCTAATTAGAACTATTGTTGAAATTTAGAAAGAATTCCCCCTTTCATGAAATTTGGAAACTGGAGGTAGTGTTTAGCAGGTTTCCTTGTCAACCAAAAGAGAGTCATTTTTAGAATCTGGAGGGAGTAATTCAATTACCCACACAGTCTGCTTTCTAAGAACATGCAAATGGGAGTCTTCCCCCAGCAAACCAAGGAACCTGGCTGAGGTGTTCTAACACTTCCACAGACAACTTTTCCTTCTGCCTCAAGATCCCAATGAATGTTTGGAAGGATTCCAGGGGGAGAAACCAAAGTTCCCCTTTGGCAAACCTTAACTAGATAGAGCTTGAAGCTGTCCCACTAATTGCAAAAGTGTCCATGCAGAGGATCAATGGATTATAGAGACTTAAAAGATACTTTGGAAACCCTGTAGAAATTCAATAACATCTACTTTCTGGCATTTTAGCGACTAGAAATTTCTAAAACTTTTTATGACTGGAATTCCATAGTACAACTACAACAATTGGAATTGGTACTAAAATGAAACAAAATCATCCACAGAAGGACCCAACTCATAAGAAGAGGATCTCACAGGTTTTCACCTTGAGGTTAACCAGTTCTGCTCATTTCTACATGGAACTCTCTACCATGTTACCTCCAACAGGTGGTTTCAAGTTTATGTTTGAACACCTCTAGCGAGGAGACACCTGCTACTTCCTGAGGAAGTCTATTCTATTTTGGATACAGTCGCAGATCTAATTCTTGGAAAGTTTTTCAATATGTTGAGATGAAATCTGGCAGACCAATACAGTACAAGAAATTCTAGAATGGAAGGGCCCTCCTCTGAATCCTCGCCACCTCTATGACATTTGGATAGGCAATCTACCTCCATAGGTCTTAATTTCCTTATTTATAAAATGATAGTTGGACTAGGGGACCTCTGGGGTCTCTTCCAGTGCTGGTACCATGAATCTAGTTCTTTTATCTTCAGCATACCGTTCTTCATTTCCTCCATGAATTTTTCTTTAGTGTAAACCATTTGTAAATTTGTAATTTAGTGTAAAATTCTTTTATAACATGACAAACATGAAAATATGTATTGTATGATGACATATGTATGACCTGTATTATATTACCTACCATCTTGAGGATGGAGAAAGGGAGGAAGAAGGGAGACGACATGGATCACAGAATGTTAGAAAACGATTATAAAAATTGTATCAAGGGTGTTTAAGTGGCTCAATGGATAGAACACCAGGCCTGATTTGGGAGAACCTGAGTTTAAATCTAGACTCAGACACTTCCAAGCTGTGTGACCGTGGACAAGTCATTGAATCCCAAATGCCTGACCCTTACTGTTTTTTCTGCCTTAAAAGAGATACTTAGCTCAGAACATTGCTCTTTTTAAAATCTTTATTACCAGTTGGTGGCACTATTCACCAGAATTTCAAAAGAGATAATTACTTGAAAATGTCTCCAAATATGAAGATTTTTGAACAGAATGATTAAATGAAGGTATAGTTTTATAGTAAAAATGTATTTTTATTCCAGAATGAAAAGTTTTTTAAAAATTTGTGTGTCTAACTATCTGAAGTGAAATTTGTTTATATTTGATTCTAAGTTAGAAGGCAAGGGTTTTTTTTTTTAAATTATATTGACATGTAGTAAATTAATAAAGGAAAGGTGCCACCAAAACAAAAAAAATCTAATCTTTTTTTACATAATAGCTCTTCAAATTCTTACAGGCTGCTATGAAATTATCTATTAGTCTTCAAGGAGAGTCTTCTCTATGCTGATTATTTCCAATTCTTCAACTAATCCTTAAACATCATGGTAATAGTCAATAAACAAATTTATTAAGAGCCTACTATATGCCAGACACTATGTTAAGTGCTGGGGGTACAAAAAATGCAAAAGACAGTCCTCTGCTCTAAAGGAGCTCACAGTCTTACTGAGAGAGAGAAAAAAACTGTGTTTGAACAAGATATATCAAGATATATACAGAATGAAATAGAGATAATAATAGAGGGAGCATGGTAGAATTAAGGGAGATTAAGGTAGGCTTCTGGGAGAAGATGGGGTATTTTAACTAAGACTTGAAGGAACCAGAAGGCAGAGATAAGAGGTGGAGGAAGGAAAATATTTGAGGCATGGGGAAATAAATGCTCAGAGTCTGGAGATGGAATGTCTTGTTGGAAGAACAAGAAGGTTAGTGTCACTTAAATGGGAGAGTCCCTGGTATAAGGCTGGTGGAGTGAAGAAAAAAGATATAGAAAGACTGAAAAGGTAAGAGTTGAAACCAGGTAGTGAAAGGTTTTGGAAGACTGATAGAGGATTTTTACCTTTGATCCTAGAGGTGCTAGAAATCACTAGTTTTCTGAATTAGGAGTTGACATGATCAGATCTGTGCATAGGATCATACGTTAGGAGGTGGAATGAACTGTCATTTAATCTACACCCCATTTCTTGCATTTATAGATGAAGAAATTAAAAAGTAACTCAGCAAAAGTTGAATAACTTGCTCAAGATCATACAGGTAGTGAAAGAAGTTGGAATTCCAATTCAAGTTGCTCTTTTTGCTAAACTACACTATCTCTATTACCCTCATTTTCTTATGACCCTAGTTACTTTCTTTTTTAAAATATTTATTCATTTGTTTATTTGTTTATTTATTCATTTATTTATTTTAAAAGATTTTTTTCATGGTTACATGATTTATGTTCCCTCTTTCCTGACTCCTAGAGCTGACAAGGAATTCCACTATATTATACATGTATTATCATTCAATATCTATTTCCATATTATTCATTTTTGTAATAATCTTTTAAAACCAAAATACCAAATCATATACCTATATATTCCATAATTTCAATGTAAGCTGCTCTTTTTGCTAAACCATACTGTCTCTAGTATCCTTATTCTTTTATGATCCAATTTTTTTTCTTTAAAAAAAACCACACCTGTCTTAGTACTAATTCTAAGACAGAAGAGCAGCAAGGTTTAAGGAATAGAGGTTAAGTAACTTGCCCAGGGTCACATAATTGAGAAGTATCTGAGACCATATTTGAGCCCATGTCCTACAGAATCCAGATCTGGTACTTTATCTGTGCTATCTGGCTGCCCCCTAATTACTTTCACTGGACACATCCCATTTTTTTCAGTGTACTTGCTAAATTTTGGTACCCAGAACTTGACACAATGCTCCAGATCTTTTTGGACTCTCTCTTCCTTTTTAATGAAACCATGATTTTATCAATATAGCTACATCTTCCCTTAACAAAAACATGGACAACGGTATGCTTTTATTTAAATGTAATATAAGATACAATTTTTTTAGGCTGCCATATTATCCTATATGAAATCATGCCATATTAACTTACTTGCCAAACCTCCAGACTTTTCCACAGGAACTATTGCATAGTCAAACATACTTCATCTCACACTAATGAAATAAAATTTCAAATTCCAAGTGTGAAAGGCAGTGTAGTATAGTGGTTATAGGACCCAACTCGGAACTAAAAAGACCTGGGTTCAGTCTTGCCTCTGAGACACAAACTGATTATATGACCCTGGAAAAGTCACCTAATCACTCTTGCCACAGTCAACTCTCTAAGCCCATAATTATAGAGATGGTGCAGACCTGAATCAAGAGAGTTTTCTTATCCAGTGAGTTTCCTATGTTAATGAAATCCCAAGTCCAATTTCTATCCCTATTAAAAGAGTAGGGCTTTACATTTATCACTGTTTTCATTTTATTAAATTCAAAACATCATTCTAGCCCACTGGATTTTTGGAGCCTATGCCAACTACATTATTTGTGACCCTTCTCAGAAGCATAGTCTGCAAATTTGCTAGTCATGTCATTGATTCATTAAGCAAGAATGTTAGAGAGGGGTACACTCCTCCAATGAATTCCCTCTATGTTAATCTTGATCTAATAATTATTTTTATTTATTCTTTTTGTTAAAAATATTTTTCAGATATTAAGCATTTATTTTTTCCCTTCCCACCTGCCCTCTCCCACTAGAAAAAAAAATTAAAAAAGGAAATATGGAACCCTTATATGACCTAAGCACAGTAAAACAAAATATATTCCCATTTTATCCACATCCAAAAATCCATTTCTCACTCTGCATATCAGTCCATTATCTGCCTGTTATGAGGGCAACAGCATTCTTCTGTATCAGCTTTCTGGAATCATGGTTGATCAATTAGTTGATCAGAGATTTTAAGTTTTTCAAAACTGTTCAAATTTACACTGTAATAGTATAAATTGGTCTTCTGGCTTAGCTCACTTAACTTTGTATCAGTTCATACAAGTCTTTCCAATGTGTTTTTTTTTTTAAACTTTACTTTCCTTCTTACAGAATCAATAGTAAATACTGGTTCCAAGGCAGGAGAGTGATAAGGACAAGGCAATTGGAGTTAAGTGTTTTGCCTAGGGTCACACAGCTAGGAAGTATCTGAGGCAAGATTTGAACCCAGGATCTTCTATCTCCAGGCTTGGTTCTCTATACCCTGAGCCACATAGCTGACTCTCGATGCATTTTTAAAATCATCTTTTTTTCCTCATTTTTACATTCATGGAACACAATTTGTCTGTCCATTACCCAACTGTTGGACATCCTCTAAGTAACCAATATTGTTCTCAAGAGCAAACCCTAAAATCTGAAATAATTTTAGAAAAAAAAAATTATTAGGTCATTTGGTAGAGGAGAGCAAGCTGGAAAGGAAGCATGACTTCCTCCTGTCCAGGCTTTGGAAGATTTTCATTATATAGGATTTAGAGAGTGTTTGCTTTAACTTGAAAACAAGTTAGATTGAGATAGATATGAGTAACTGTAAATGTTCAATAAAATTTGGGTGAAGCCAAAATACAAAGGAACCCAAAACACAAACTTGGATAGACATATCATAGTACCTCCATGTGAGCAAACCCAAAATACCTCATAGCTATCTCCAACATTCCTAGAGCAACATTTTAGATATGGACAGCCTTTAATCATGTTGGATTAGATTTAAACAAGATGATAAATTTTCCAAATGATATAATAAACCATTTCCCTACACTAACTTTTTTCTGTATTGGATAAAGTATTAGATTTAGAATCAGGAAGACTTGAGTTAATATCTAGCTTCAGACACTTATTTTGTGATACTAAGCGAGTTATTTAACTGCTGTGTGACCCTGTTTCCTCATCTGTAAAATGGGGATAATAATAGCACCCACCTCCCTGGGTTGTTGTGAAAATCAAATAAGGTTACTAATGTAAAGCACTTTGAACATTTTAAAGCACCATGTATATGCTAATTATTATTATTATTGTTATCTGCTATGGGAATCTAAAGGTTGTCACATTCACACACATAATCCCTAGTCTGGTATATTTTGACCCTTAAGAGCTACTTTAGTTTCAAAACTTCAACACCTTTTCTATCAGAAGTGTGTTTATTTTGAAAACCCAAAATTTATTTTTGAAGTAGAGTTTTTTTAATGTAGTCTGTCATTCTGTCCATGAAATTGTTTTTAAATTTTAGAAACTGAAGTTAGGAAGAAGTCATTTTTGTTTACTCAGATCATCCCCCCATTTTTTTTTGTTTATTTGTTTGTTTCCTGGCTCTTTCTATTAAGATTTTTAAAAATCTTTATCTTCTGTCTTAGCATCTATACAAAGTATTGGTTCCAAGGCAGAAAAACAGTAAGGGCTAGATAATTGGGGTTAAGTGGCTTGCCCAGGGGCACACAGCTACCAAGGATCTGAAAACAAATTTCAACACAGGACCTCCCATCTACAGATCTGGCTCTCAGTCCTCTGAGCCACGAAGCTGCCCCTCTTTCTATTAATCATAATAGCTTTCTTTACTTATATATAATTTTTCTAAAAGGACTACTATCCTCTTTTTGTTTCAGATTGTAAAAAGGAAGGTGAGTACAAACTAAGTTTTAGACAGAAAGTAAAAAAGAATTGGTAAAAAGGAAACCTATGTAGGGAAACATAAATTCACTGTGACATTGCAGAAAGAGGTTTTTGAGACAGAAAACCTAGATTCCTGTCCCAGACCTGACATTTACATTTGTGTGACCCTAGGCAAGTCAGTTGAATTATAAGCATCATGGTAGGGTAGAAAGAGCATTGGTTCTATAATGAGAGAACTCCTATTCAAAACCTGCTTCTGTCACTACCAGTGGGTAAATCACTTAATCTCCTTTGACCTCAGTTTCTTTATCTATATAATGAGTCAGACCAGATGGCTTCTAAGTTCTCTTCCAGCACTAAATCTATAATCTTGTTAACTTTTGATCCTACAAACAGATTTTCTATACCTCAGTTTCCTTGTCCATTCAAGGGAGTAATTATACTTGTATTACCTGCCTCACTGGGTGGTTGAGAAGAAAGCACTAGACAAGGCTTAATGTGCCATATATATTTTAAATTTTAGATTTTAATAGAATATTTGACAAACCAGTAATGCTCATTCTACCAACAAACCTAGTAAGTTTATTTACAGTAGTTTAAAATGAAATGCATCCAAGTTGCTTCCATCAAGTTTAAGTATTGATGGAGAATGATTCAATGTTAAAATGATTAAAGACCAAGATTATGTTCCATTTATTTTGGAATTAAATATAAATATTAAAGTTTAATTTACATCTCTTATCACTGTTATATTTGTAAATCTTTGATTTCCTAATTATAAATAGGAACAATAATAATGAGCTAGCATTTATATAGCACTTACAATATTATCTCATCCGTATGTTTCTAATCACCCAGCACCAATAGAATATGTCCAAGGAGTTCTCTTTTCAGTAGCAGTGATGGTTTGTTCTGTTTTTATTTCCATTCAAGCTTAATTCCCTTGGTGACCAATGACATTCATTTATAAGATTGCAGTCAATGGTCAATTATGCAGTCTATGATCATTCAGCTCATTTAACTAATGTTTATCAAAAACTTGCTGTTAGAAAAGCACAACAACAACTCTGGGAGGTAAGAACATTATTATCCCCATTTTAGAAGAAGTAAACTAAAGGATAGAGGTTATGTGACTCATTGAGGATCACATAGTTTGTTATGAGATATGATTTGAACTCAGGTCATACTGATTCTAGGTCTAGCACTTTGTCTACTGTGTCAGCTAGCTGTCTAATAAATAAATCATTAGATGTTTGATACATAGTTTTCACAATATCATACTATACCTACTTCCAGGTAAGACTATCACCTTTCTCTGTGTATTGAAGGCTAAAAAGAATATCAAGTTCATTTCTAGAATTCCTAAGAATGAAATGTTAATGAATATCCTTGGGAATGCCCCTGTCACCAGGAGGAAAAAAACCACACACACATTTTGTCAGAATCAAGAATCTAAATTTTAAAATATTAGCCTTTCCTCACCATGAACTGGAAGCATAGCTCAAGATTTGAACTAGAGACTTATGGAGTGAATGTGTTTGTTCTGCCTCATCTGGGTTCTCCCTGCTGTGCTATAATAACCCTTTGAATCCTCTCTTGCTGAATGGCTGCTTTTCCAAACCTTGTCCACTTTTAGGCTCCCACTTCCTCCACCCTGTTCAGTTTCTGGGGATAACATCTACTCTAACTTTGCTGAGAAGATTGATGCCATCAAATCTGAATTCCTACAATTCTGTCCCCTCCTTTCTCAATCTTTCCATACCTTTCCCTTTCCTCCCGTCTCAAAAGTTGTGATGGCTTCCCATCTTGTCAAAGCTAACCCCTCTCTGTCATTTATCTCATGCCTCAGCATTTAATTCCTGAATTTGCTCCATCAGTCATCTCCTCTCTCATACAAACTTTAATTTCTCTTTTTTCTATTGTTTCCTCACTTGGTCTTAAAAAGTGCCATTGCATTTCTTTTCTTGAAGACATAGGAAAACCTTTAATAGTGCTATCCCTTACACTATTTCTACCTCTTGCTACTTTCATTAGCATTTTTTAAAGCACTGTCTATTCTCACCATCCCCTTTTTCCCAGTAATTCATTCCTCAATCCCTTGTAATTTAGCATATGGTCTACCCACTCAATGAAACCTATTCTCTTAAAAGTTAGAAATAACATTTCTTCCTTTCTATTCTTTTTTTTTCAGTCTCCTCCTCTATCATCTCTTCTGACTTCTCCTGTTTACTACACCCAATTTGATATTGTCTTCTTTATTGGCTTCCAATATCCTTCATTCCTCTACCTTCTAACACTGTCTTGCTCCTTCACCAGCTTTTCTTTCCTTCACCTCATAAATATGGACATCCACTAAGATTTTGTCCCAGGCTTCCCTAACAACTCCTCTGGGAGCTAGTCTTATTTATACAACTAAGAGTGATAGCAATCTCTAACATTTACATAGTCCTTTAAGGCTTGTACAGTGCTTTACACTTGTTAGATATCCTCACCTAAATGTCATCATTATCTCAAGCTCAACATATCCAAAATTTTCCCTATAAAATATGACTTTTCTTTTAACTCCTATTTTTCTGTTAATGTTAATACCCTTCTTTTTTTAAAAAACCTTTACCTTCCATCTTGGAATCAATACTTTGTATTGGTTCCAAGGCAGAAGAGTGGTAAGGGCTAGCCAACAGGGGTTAAGTGACTTGCCCAGGGTCACACAGCTGGGAAGTGTCTGAGGCCAGATTTGAACCTAAGACCTCCCGTCTCTAGGTCTGGTTCTCAATCCCTGAGATACCCAGCTGCCCCCAATACCATTTTTAAAAGAATCTTCTTTGACTCTTTCCTCCCCCTCACCTTCCACCTCTACCAGGTGCCAAATCTTGACTCTCTCTCTCATATATCTATGCCTCTTTCTACACAGCAAGTTTTTGATAAACATTAGTTCATTGAGTTGAGCAATCATAAACTATATACTTGACCATTCATTGACTGCCATCTTGTAAATGTATATCATTGGACACAGGGAAAACTGGGCTTGAATGTGAATAAAAATAGGCCAAATCCATCATTGTTACTGAAAATATAATCCAAAGGACACATCCTATTGATACTGGATCATAAGCACCTTTCTCATTTTGAAAAAGTAGAAGAAGAAAGCCATCAGTTCTAAAAAGAAACACTAATGGACATCTTAGGAACTTGGGGAAAATGAAATCACTTTTGCTTACAGAATGATTAGACCCTGATTTCCCTAATTTGGTGCTCCAAGTGAATGATAGGCTTGTAGTCTGGGCCTCAACATTCTGTTGCAGCAGGAATTTGAGGGAGGAGGGAATCTGAGAGGAAATTCAGAAACAAAATAAAAACTCAATAGCCAGAGATGGTGGTACATGCCAGCTCCTGGAGAGACTGAAGTGATCTTTTGGACTCAGGAGTTCTGAGCTACAATGGACTATGCCAGCTGGATATCATCAGAGGACATCAGTATGAGGAGAACCTGTCAGTAGAATGTCACCAAGTTGCCTAGAGAGGGAGGAGACAGTTCAGGTTGGAGATGTCAAAGCTTCCATGCCAATCAGAGATCTCAGGTTTGTGAATGACACCTATATTTCTAGCCTGGGAAATGGGAAGACTTAGTCTTTAAAGAAAAAAAAGCCCTAGGGCTCAAAGGAAAAAAAAATTATTCTGTCCAAACATGGAGAAAAAAAGGACCTTCATTTAACTGTCAGCAGCCAAAACAATTTCAGATTGCACAAGTTTGGTTACAGAATGATAATCTGTGTTCTCTGTAAAAAGAAGATGTATCCCAGTGAACACTGTCATTGCACAATCACCATTGAGATCACAGTCAGTCACCAAACCACGGATGATTTTGGCCATCTCTATCAATGTCTCATTAGAGTTAACAGTTGTGTTTTGTTTTCTGTTCTCTCCTCTCTGAGAAAATGACACTTCATTCATCTCTGTCATCAAGGGCACTTTGCACAGCCCCTTTTTTTTATTGCTTTGCCCTTCTGTGTCAGCCACTGAGAGCTTGACTCAATCCAGCCCAGAAGAAGCAGAAATAGGAGATTTAAAGAGAGAGAAGGATGATCTGTGACTTTCAGGCCAAATCTGGAAACTCAAAGCAGAGCATTTGGAAATAGGAAGTGATGTAAACTTTGGATTCCTCTTGAACAGTAAGGCTTTATCATTACAGGTCCTTCTCTTTGGATATCTCATAGTAAAGACAGATTTCCCTTAATCTATAGCTGGGTGGCTGCAGTGGATAGAACATTAGGCCAGAAATAAGGAAGACTTAAGTTCAAATGCCACTTCAGACACTTTCTAGCCATGTGCTCCTGGCCAAGTCACTTAATATCTGTCTGAATCTGTTTCTTCAATTGTAAAATGGGGATAATAATAGTTTCTTTCCCAAGGTTGTTGTGTGAATGAAATGAGATATTTTAAAGCACTTAGAACAATGCCTGGCACATAGTAGGTGTTTAATAAATAATTATTTTCTTTCTTCCTTCCTTCCTTCTTAATCCTCCCTTACCACATCTCACTGTCTGGAGGGAAGATATCCTGGTAGAATGGAAATGTAGCTTTCTCATTTCTTTTTTACCCCTAGGACTATCATTCTATTCATCCTGTGAAATGATTCCATCAGTTCAAATATTTTTTCTCTCTGAGAACTTGAGAAAGGGAAGGGCTTTCTGTACCTCAATTTCCCCAGAATTCCAGAGAGAGTTACACTGCTTCCTTACTATAAAATGATGTTATAACAGTCAGATAAACTCATGGAATACTCGTAAGAGTCATATGCCTCCTTCTTCCTCTTGGAGAACTGAAGAGGCTTGAAGAGTGGGAAGGGCATCCGAATCTGTGTCTTCCACAGTAAATGATAAGCATTCAATTTATTGCCTGACCTCTAAACAGCAAGGAATGTCCCTCTATTGAAACAGATCAGGACCTGCTTTAAAACTTGTAGAATTAGAGAATTGTTTCTAAGAGGTTAAATGACTTTCCTAGAGTCACACAAACAAGATGTGTTAGAGATGGGACTCAAATCAGGTCTTCCTGACTATCTACTATGCCATGGTGGCCTTGCCTATTAATTAGAGCAATGAAATGTCATTCATTCCCCTATCTTGAGTGTTCCTACAGTAAACTCCTAGCTTTTTCACTACCCGATCAAGAAAGGTCCTGTCTTGCACTAAGAGGTTGGAATATTCATTAATTCTTTATAAAGAATTCATTGAAAAACCATGTGACATACTAAAGACTGGACCAGTCTTGGAGTCAGAAAGTCAATGAGTGATGAACCTGGAGCTGGAAGGGTCCTCAGAGGTAATCTAGCTCAATCCTCCTTATTTTACAAATGAGACAACTTAAATGTAGGTACGTTAAGTGATTAATTATTTAGTAATTAATTGGGAAGTATTACTCTTGGATTCAGGAATTCATAGGATCATCAAGGCAGGAAGAGAGATCTCAGAGGTTATTTAGTCCTGTGTGCCCAAGGTTGCATAGATGGTAAGCCTATAGGAATGGGATTTTAAGTCCTGGGTTCTACCCCTGCCTTTAACCCACTCTAACTCTGCAACCATTGACTGGTAACTCTACCATCTCAGGACTCCCAGACCACTTTCTAGTGCATACATGTTGAATATGAGTTTCTGATAGGCAGTATCAGAAAAAAAAGTCAGAGAGTTCACAATACCAGTGAAATAAGTAATCATCCTCTTATGCCAAAAATGACTTAATTGTGCACAACTTTTATTTTTTTAATATGAGAAATATGCAGCCAAGATGACAACAATAACTAACTTAAGTAGATATGTACTAACACTCTCTAACTACTGAATGTCTCATTTCATTCACCAACACTTGAGTTGAAGCTATATATTTCCAAAGAATGTATTAATACCTTACTCAAAAGCACCTTTGCCTTCAGAACATAAAACAAACAAAATGGACCTGTGATTTTGTCTGATACTACACCTAAGATGCTTTGAGAAATATACAACAGCTTTCATCTATTTTCTTTGTGATATCAATTCATTTTAAAAATAATTTCCCCTTAAGAGTAAAAAGCTGAGTATACTTCCTAATGTCTTTTTTTTCTCTTTCTCTCTCATTTAAATTTTTTAATGTGAAAAGAACTCTCATTTCTGGAAGAATTCCATTTGGTTTACAAGACTGGAAAGATCTCCAAATTATGAAACAATGCCTTATTTATACCATTTTCTCCATAAAAGAAAAAAGATATATTTCTTAAAATCAAAAATCATAGCATATTGTATTCTCTACTCATAGGTTGAAGAAAAAATCCCAATCTGTAGATATCACTGCACCAGGATTTAACCCTCCAGCAGGAGCAGCAAAGCCAGCAGTACAGGCCAGCAAGGTACCATCTGTCGCCAAGACACCGACCATTGTGGAAGAGGAGAACAACACAGACAATGCCCAGAAGCGTAATCCACGTAGGAGTGAACTGAAGAGATTCTATACCATTGGTAAGCCCAAGACATTTTCTTCGTACAAATAGTGTATAAATGATACTCTTAATTTATTCTTCTCTCAGTTACAAAAATTATGTTTTTCCACCTTTCTGACTACTCAGGTGGAACATGTCATTTATTTAAGGTTCATAAGTATATGGGAGGAGAAAATATTGAGAGACCTTTGGAGCACAAACTTGAAAATCTTCATTATTCTGCCTAAAAGGGAATGTTAGAGAAGGTTTCTGAGTTTTCTACTTTTTAAGCTTATCGCTGCTGTTTCCATTTCAGCTCTTCTTTGGTAGATGTTTTTTTTATTTTATTTTGTCCTTTACATTTTCTCTCCAGCCTTGCAGAACTCTGATTCTGCTCTATCTGCTTGTAAAGTTAGCCTTTGATGTCAGTCTGAAAATAGAAAAAGTCACTTGGATACTAGAAAGTTATTGTGTGCTCTAAGATTGGATCTTCAAATTCTGGATCTGTTTGCCTATAAATGCATTTCAGAGGACTGAATCATATCCCATAACACTAAGTGTAGGAAATCATTAACCATTGCTTTGGGAGCTGAAAAAAATCTGTCAAGCATTCTTTCTCAAAACTCATTAGATGCAAAATTTAAACACAAAATAATGAATATAGTAAAAGGGAGATAATTAGAACTTTTATTTCCAATGCACACTTACCAAAAATTGATCTAAAAAAATTTCTGGGTCTATTTGAGATACTTGTAGTAATTTAACCTTTTCATAAAGGATCCTAGTATTAGAATCAACTCCAGCAATAATATTCATATTTCTACTTCAGTTATTCTATGTAATAAAGTTGGAGAAATCATGAAACTTTGTTGATTGTATACCATTAAATTTATATTACATAATCTCAACTGGGTCCTCACCATGACAAGACTCCCTGATTGGCTCACTGTCCTACTCATCACACTGGATTTTCCTTACCTTTTCATCTCATCTCAAATATTTCATGGCTCTGTCTTTCTCTATCCTCTTAGCTGAGAATCTTACCTTGTATTTCATTTAAAAAGTTGGTCTCATATCACTGAGATTTCTTCTAACATCTCCTCCTTCATCCCTGTCTCAGGAGTGACAAAGTAATTCTCTCTACACATATAAGCAATCCTGTTCCATCTCTTCTACCTAAGCAGATTGCCTTCTCAATCATTCCTGTTCTGTACTTACGAGACCTCTTGTGTTCTAGCTATCTATTAAGCAGTTGGAGATGAGAAATTCAAATCTAAGAGAGAGATTAGGGTTGGACAGACAACTCTGAGACTAATCTTCAAAGAGATTATAGCTGAATCCAAAGGAGCTGATAATATTACCAAGTGAAATAGTATATAGGGAAAAAAGAAGAGGGCTCAGGATAGAACCTTGGCAGACACTCACAGTTAGTGGATATGACCTGTATATGAAGAAACACTAGGAATGTTATAGTCCAACCCTCTCCCATTACAGAAAAGAAAATCGAGGCCATGAAAACAGAAGAGATTTGCTTAAAGTTATTCCTATCCTTGGTCCATCAGACAAATAAGGATATATAATAATTTAATAATTTTTACTGCATTGAATTAATGACTAAAAGGACAGCAACATATCTAAATATTGTACATTTCTAAAAAGTAAATTAACCCATCAAATGATTAGAGATTTTTGGATCCTCCTTGTAAAGGATTTCACTGTACCCTATATGAAAAAGATATAGAAGGCCATGCACAAGGATTGCACAAGATAAATAGGTATAAGATGTACCAGTAGAGGAAGAGACCGTGGATCTATCTATGAGTCATAGATTTGGGTAATTTCTGGCATTTGGTATGAAGTTGGGTTTGTTTGGTTTTTTTTTAAGAAAAAATTGCCTTGGGTCAAAGCTGATCTGCTCTGTAAAGGGAAACCTACCACTTCCTCCAAAAAAGAGGTTAATTAATTTACTAGATTTACATCCCCTTAAAAATCTATGACCACCTCTCTTTTCACTATGTTGCAGCACTGTACCTCTCAATCTAATATCTTTCTTAAGAGTAAGTAGTTTTAGACACAACCAGTCCATTATTGATCACTGCTATACTGTTTTATCTCACTGAGAAAACTGTTAAGAACAATTTAAGACTTTTCACAGCCTTCATCAATCTCTGTTGAGTTTTTGACTCTGTAGACAGATGGCCTACAGATCAAACTGAAAAATATCAATATAGATCTCAACTTATTAATGTTTCTTTAAAGTCTTTGTCATAATACTGCTGCCAAAATCAAAATGAGCAGGAACCAGCTTTTGACAGATAAAATTCCAGTTTTAAATGGCATAAAACAAAGCAGTGTCCTAACCTCTCTTCTATTTAACTTATCTTAAAATAACTCAGTACTGCTACTAAATAAATTGGATATAAGCCTCCCAGCTCTAGTTAAAAGTTAACACCTTTTCCGTGTTGATAGTTGGTTCTTTAAGAAGAATATCAAATGAGCTAACTGATGAGCTTAGGTTGGGGAGGGGGGAAGAAAATGCAAAGGACATTGGACAAGATGAAGAATTTTTCCAGCTTATGTGGAAGGGAAAAGATGCTCAAATCAGGGAATTGTTCAGGGAACCAAAATTCAAGATAAGAAAACAAATGGTAAAAAAGAATAGTCTTTAGACAGCCAAGAGTAGAACAAAAATGTTCAACAAGGAGTCAAAATTAAAAATAAGTAAGGAAATAATAAGAGTGACTCTAACTTCCCTAGTCAAATTTAACTCAAAAGCTCCAAAGGAACCCTATTCCTTGGCTAAAAAGATATATATATATGCATATATATATGCATATATATGTATGTGTATATATATATGTATGTGTATGTATATATGTATGTATGTATGTATTGAACTGCTATCAGTGATCAAAGAAAGATTTTGAGGAATAGGAATGTGCCATAGGATGGAATCCAGAGTAAATACTATGTCAGTTTTCCTAAAGATGGGGAAAGAGTGTGAAAATTAGAGGTAAGCGAGCTTGATTTCAATTCTGGGCAAAATTCTAGAATATATAATTGAAGGGCTTGCTAGTGAGTGTATATCAAAAGAAGGAGTGATTGCTCATGTCATTTTCTTTTCTTTTTTCCTTTTTTTTTCAAAGGAGTCAATAACTGGTAGATCACAGAGATTTACTTGGAGGCAGCTAGTTGACTCAGTGGTTAGAGAACCAAGCCTAGAAATGAAAGGTCCTGGGTTCAAATGTAACCTCAGAAACTTCCTAGGTGTACGACCCTGGGCAAGTTACCTAACCCTCATTGTTTAGCCCAGTGATTCCCAAAGTGGGCATTACTGCCCCCTGGTGGGTGCTGCAGCGATCTACGGAAGCGGTGATGGCCACAGGTGCATTTATCTTTCCTATTCGTTGCTATTAAAATTTTTAAAAAATTAATTTCCAGGGGCTAAGTAATATTTTTTTCTGGAAAGGGGGCAGTAGGCCAAAAAAGTTTGGGAACCACTGGTCTAGCCCTTACCACTCTTTTGCCTTAGAACCAATATATTATGTTGATTCTAAATGGAAAGTAAGAGGTTTGCAGGGGTTCTTTTAAGTTTCCCTAGGTAGCTGACAAAACATCTTATATTATTCTTAGGGAATACTTGGAGATGTTTAGACTGATAGTATAATTAGGTGGATTCCAAACTTGCTGAAAGGTGGGAACTACTGCCTGGTAGGGAGTAGGGAGTAGAGGGGCTTGCCTAACTCAATGAAACTATGAGCTATGCTGTACAGAGTTACCCCAAATGGACAGATCATAGTGGAGAGTTCTGACAAAAGGCGAATCATTAGGGAAGAAAATGGCAAACCATTCCAGTATTTTTGCCAAGAAACCCCCATGGGTGATATTAAAATGACAAAAGATATGACACCAGAAGATATAATTTTTAAGTCAGAAGGTGTCCAGTACATTACTAGGAAAGAGTAGAGGACAACTAAAAGTTAGCTGCAAAAAAAAAAATTAAGTACCTGGGCTGAAGTTGAAAGAAAGCTCAATTGTGGATGTGATGTGATGAAAGGAAAGTCCAATGCTGCCATGATCAGTATTGTATAGGAATCTGGAATGTAAGATCTATGAGCCAAGATAAGCTGGGTGTGGTCAAAAAAGGAGATGGAAAGTTTGAAGATCAACATTTTAGATGTCAGTGAACCAAAAATGAATGGGAATTGGTGAATTCAATTCAGATAAAGCATATACTACTATGGTCAAGAATTCCTCAGAAGAAATGAAATACCTCTCATAGGCAATAAAATGGTGAGAAATGCAGGACCATGGTATAATCTCAAAAATTACAGAATGATATCTGTTCAAATTCAAAACAAAACATTCAGTATTAAAGTGACATATCTATATTCTAACCACTGATGTTGAAGAGGCCAAAGTTTGTTCAGCTCTATAAGGACCTTTAACATCTTCTGGAAATAACATCAAAAAAAGATGTCGCAGTCATAAGAGGGGATTGGAATGCTAAAGTAGGAAATCAAAAGATAATTGGAATAATGGGAAAATTTGGCCCTGCAGTATAAAATGAAGCAGGACAGAAACTAACAGAGTTTTGTCAAGATAACTCATTTATCATAACAAATACTCTTTTTCAACAACCCAACATTTACCAGATGGTCAATATCAAAATCTAAGTGATTATATACTTTGCAACCAATGGTAGAGAAGCTTTATACAGTAAATTAAAACAAGACTTGGAATAAACTGTGGTTCAGTAGAGAAAACCATGAGACTATATAGGTATGACCTAAGTAACATCTCTTATGAATCTGAAGTGCAAGTGATGAATAGATTTAAAGGATTAATTCTGGTAAATAGAGTGCCTGAAGAACTATGATAAGAGAATAACAAGGAGAGATAAAAAAGGTTTTCTTAAATGAGCAATACTAAGAAATAGAAGAAAATAATAGAATGGGAAGGATAAGAGATCTCTTCAAGAGAATTAGAGATATCAAAGGAACTTTTCATATAAATGGAAATCATAAAAGACAGAAATGGTAGGGAAGTTAACAAATACAGAGATTCAAAAGAGATGACAAGAATATACAGAACTCCACAAGAAAGATTTTAACAAAGACGGCATGATTACAGACATCCTGGAGAATGAAGTCAAATGGCTTAAAAATATTACTAGCAATAAGACTAGCAGAGGTGACAGCATTCTAGCTAAGCTATTTAAAATCCTAAAAAGATGTGCTGTTAAATAGATGTATTCAATATGCCAGCATATTTGGAAAGCTCAGCAGTGGCCACTGTATCAGAAAAGATCAGTTTGCATTACCTGCATTGCTCTAACAAAGGGAAATGCCAAAAAAATGTTCTGAATTACTGAACTATTTGCACTCATTTCAAATGCCAGACAAATTACACTTGGGCTTCAGCAGTGAAGAACTACGAGAATCACAGTCTGGTTTTCAAAGAAGTAGAGGAAGTAGAGACCAAATTGCCAACATTTGATGTATTATGAAGAAAACAAGGGAATTAAAAAAAGAAAGAAAGAAATTCTGCTTCATTGACTATACTAAAGCATTTGATTGTGTGGATCACAACAAAATGTGGCCCATCCTTAAAGAGATGGGAGTACTAGATCATCTTACTTGTCTCCTGAGGAACCTGTATGCAAGTCAAGAAGCAACAGTTAGAACCAAACACAGAATAACTAATTAGTTTAAGATTGTGAAAGGAGTACAACAGGCTAAATATTGTCACCTTATTTATGTAAATTATATGCAGGGCACATAATGAGAAATGCCTGGCTAGGTGCATCAAAAGCTATAATTAAGGTCATGAGGAGAAATATCAACAATCTCAGATATGCAGACTATACAATGGCAGAAAATGAAGAAGAACTAATAAAACTTTTGAGGATGGTGAAAGCTGGCTTGAAGCTTAACTTTAAAAAAACTCTAAAATTATGATAACTAATGCCATCACTTCCTGGCAAATAGAGGGGAAAGAAATGAAAGCAGTGCTGATTTTCTCTTCTTGGACTCAGAGATCATTGCAGATGGCAGCTGCAACCATGAAGTTGAAAGATGATCGCTATTTGGAATGAAAGCTATGGCAAATCTGGATAGCATACTAAAAAGCAGAGTCATCACCTTGCTATCAAAGATCCATTTAGTCAAAGCTATTATTTTTTTCCAGTAGTAATGTATGGCTATGAGAGTTGGACTTAATGGAAAGTTGAGCACCAAAGAATCAACATTTTCAAATTGTGATGCTGAAGAAGACTTTTGAGAATCCTTTGGACAACAAAGACACCAAATCAGTCAATATTTAAAGAAATTACTTCAGACTACTCACTAGAAGGACACATACTAAAACAAAAGCTGGAATTCTTTGGTTGAGAAGACAAAACATATTGAAAAAGACCCTAGTGTTGGAAAAGATTAAAGGCAAAAGGAGATGGGAATGGCAGATGTACGGTGCCATGGAAGCAATGAACATGACCTTTGATAGACTTAAGGAGACAGTGAAGGAAAGAAGGACCTGGTGTTCTATGTATGGTTCATGGGGTCAGGAAGAGTCAAGCACCACTGAATAAATGAACAACAGCAAAAGAATAATCATTCGTGTTCTCATAAAGGCATGGGATAAAGTCTCTAAAGAGGAGCAGCTAAGATTTGCCTTTGAACCAGTAATGTTTAAGTGGTTTTCAATGACAAGACCTAGGGAGATAGATTATGTATGATAAAGGTTGGACTGTGAACTCAAAACATGACTCTGCCTCCTTATTTTACCTTTTATTCTGGCTCAAATGTATGACTAAAGTAGAGATATCTGTAATGGAAATCCACTAGAGATCAAAAAAGAAAAGATAATTACCCCAGGAGTGCTTTACAACTGTTTAGCTGGATGTTGTGGCTATGACTGATAGATGTCAACCTTCCTTAATAGGAAAGGTTGGGAGAGTCTAAAAAAAGAAACTCTGAAGCTGATAACCTAGGAGGAAGAAGAGTAAGGGAATAACCATTTAAATGGAGCCCACTAGGGGCAGGTAGGTGGCACAGTGAGTCCTAAAGCTGGGTCTGCAATAGGGAAGATTCATCTTCCTGAGTTCAAATCTGGCCTCAAACATTATTGTGTTACCCTGGGCAAATCACATAAACTTGTTTGCTTCCCTTCCTCTTTTGTAAAGTGAACTGGAGAAAGAAAAGACAAACCAGTATCTTTGCCAAGAAAACTTTAAATGGGATCAGGAAGAATCTGAGACTGAAAAAACTCAACAACCACCCCATAGAGCCTACTGCCCACATCATTCAAAGGGCTTTTTTACAAGAATCTCATTTGATCTTAATGAGGCAAAGACATTGTTATTCACTATCCTAATCCCTATTTCTGCATTTTGTTGTAAATCTCAGTTTTAGTTAGATTTAATGATCCAATTAAGGATTAGACTTTCTCTAGATCCTTTCTGGTTAGAAAATAAATAATATTTTGTCAAATAAAGGTAAAGGGGGGAAAACATTGTCCTGCTTTTTAATGCATGGCTCTCAAAAGCACAATCTCATTGCTTTTGTACTTTCTTTTAACTAAGAGAAGATGGGAGAGAGATAGAGACAAGTGTTGGTTGAGAAGATATGACCTTGGCAAAAAGTGCTACCTTTGTCAGAGACTGGAGGAAATGAGAGAATGAAATATGTCAAAGAATTTTGAGATAAAAATGGGAAAAGATGAAATTCCTATTTAATGGCCTACATTTTTTTTAGTAAAATAAGAAGCAAAGTCCTCAATTGAGAAAGACAAGAGAGAAAGAGATATAGAAGAAGGAAAAGGAAGGTTTGAAGTAGCTTCCTTTCGGGATTAGGATAGAGAATTAATTAAAGAGAAAAGTACTGCCATGCTGCAGCGAGAGCCCAATTGAGGTTGGTTCATAAGAATTTGTAACCTATTCATTCAGCACTTTCAGGGATTTCCTCCAGCTCCACCTTCATACCATGGCTAGTGAGTAGGAGTAGAGGAGGGTGATGGTTGGAGTAAACCAAGTCTGGGGTTTGGCAAAGAAAGAACAGAGTCAAGACAAAAGCTAAGGAATTCACTGAATGATATTTGAAATATCAATGTGCAGGGTAGGAAACAGAGAGCCAACTTCAGAAAAAGATCCTTGGGACTGCAACTCACACAAGGGCAGTGTGATGGCCAGAGTCTTGGTTGGGGTCCAACAATGCAAAGTTAGAGACTGGCCAATTCTACTCTGCAATGATAATATGAAGAAAGTAGGTAGGACATCAGTGATCCTTTTCTAAGGTCTAGTATCTAAAGCATGTGGATACTTTTATAATAAAAAAAAATGACCACAAAATCCTGGCACTTCACACAATCAGAAATTCATCCTTGTGTTGGCTGTGATCCAGCACTTGATGAAGACTAGCCAGAAATGGCCAAGGTTCAAGAGAGTTGGCCGAATGTTAGCTTTTCCTCTAGTAGGTTCTCCACACTCCATCCCTGACATGTTAGATTGACAGAAAATAAGATGCCCAGACCCACATTCTCTTTGTTTCTTGGGGAAATGTCTTCACTGAGTTAAGATATAATGTTATGCTTTCAGTTTATATATAAGTTTCAGTCCTTATATAAGGAAATTCCATTTGAAGAATATCTCAGTACCTTTTGCCAATTACATTGCCCATTTTGCTACCCATGATATAAGGATTCACATGATACATTTCTCCCAGACTTCAGTGTGGGAAAGAAAGGTTTTTCTCTGTCTGGATGAACTTGTAAGCTTCTTTTTTATCTCACAGTGGGAATTATGTAACTGAATGTGTTCTCCTTTTTGCCTTATACTCCAGGAGACTCAAAGCTAAATTCAGCGTTCAGCTGAGTAACTAACTCATCCCAGGTGCTTTGTCACTGCTACTTTTAACTGGTCTTTGTTTTTATTTTTAATTGCCTTGTTTTGTTTGTGTTCTAACTTTGTAAGCTACCTCAGATCTTTTTTTAAGTAGATTGGATATTTTAGATTCTAAATACATAACTTTCTTCAATTCTTTGTTTTTATTTTTTAACCTGCTTATAGACCCTGGTCTCTAGAAGAGAAAATGAGATAATATTTGTAAAGACAGTTAAGTGATGAAATGGATAGAGCACTATGTCTAGTGTTAGGAAGACAACCTGGGATACTTACTAGCTGTGTGACCATGAGCACACAGCTTTTTTTTGCCTCAATTTTATTATCTGTAAAATGGGAATCATAAGAGCACCTATAGCTCTCAGGGTTGTTGTAAAGATCAAATAAGATGATAATGGTAAAGCACTTACTTAGCAAAGTTCCTGGCATAGTAAGCACAATATGAATGATAGCTATTAGTATTATTATATCCTTTGGCTGCTTACCAGTATTCTATAAGTCAGAGAGTAGGTTTACTTCTGTCCAGTGTCTTCATTCACGTCAGGTCTAAGGACAAGAGAGACATCCCTGCTTCTGGGAAGGTGTTTTCACCAGTTTTTGATTGCTGTTTAGAAAGCTACAAATAAGAGGTCTTGTTTCACAGTCAGAACTGATCAGTTATGATTCCTTTAGGATAAAGTATGAACAAATATTCAAGTCATTACTGCTCTATGTCTCATGGGAAAACAAAATTTTATATTTGGAGCGGTCATTGGAGATTATTTTATTCAAATCTCATTTTACAGAAGAGGAGGCAAAGGCCAGGAGAGTTTAATTGCCTTAAGCAAGATAATGCAGATATTATGTAGCAAAACTATTGAGATTATTAAAAGTAAATTGTTAGGGGCAGCTGGGTGGCTCAGTGGATTGAGAGCTAGATCTTGAGACAGGAGGTCCTGGGTTCAAATTTGACCTCAAATACTTCCTAGCTGTGTGACCCTGAGCAAGTCCCAAGCCTTTACTGCTCTTCTGCTTTGGAACCAATACATAGTATATTAATTTTTTAAGTGAATTGTTAAAGTCAAAGTTATTCCATTATTTGTAATTCCAGAGGAAAAATTCAGTATGAGTAGTATTTTAGGTGAGCACCATAGGGTATCTGGGCATCCTTTCTGTTTCTCACCAGCAGATGGGTGCTACAGTAGATAGAGTGTTGACTCTAAAGTCAGGAATACCTGAGTTCAAACACAGAATCAGGTTTACTCTAAGTAAATCACTTGACTTCTGTAAGCCTTAGTTTTCTCATTTGTTAAATGGGATTAATAATTGTTCCTACCTACAAGAGGGAGGGTTAAATGGGATATTTTAAAGAACTTTGCAAACATTAAAGTCCTATATAAATGTTAGTTATTATTTTAAATGTTAGTTTTATACCAAGCAAATTATAAACATATAAGCTTCTTATTCCATAAGTAAATTATTGGCTTAATTTAGGATTGGACTGAAAATCATCTCATGTTAGCAAGAGAACTATCATCATTCTTAACCTATTTATTGTCAATAAATTCTTTCCTATAAATTCTATAGTTGTGGTTTTTTGTATCTCATAAAATGAAATCTCATCATATGCTGATTGGCTCAGTTTTTTTTTATTTACTGCCTTCTTAATTCCACAATTACATCCACCCTCTAATTGGAGGACTGGTGATAGAGCACTAAATTTCTCCAAAAACCTTCTTTTATCGAGGGCTTATTGAACTTTCTAGGTAACTATCTGCTCTCCATCAGCAGCTCTGCTTAGTTTTGACTCCACAGGACAACATGGCCCCCAACTTAAAACAACATGCTCCCATACTGAGTACCCCCAGTGGCCTCCCTGCCTCTTTTCAACTTCATTAATTTATAAGTTTCTTGAGGGCAGGAACTATCTTTTCTGTTTGTATCTCCAGTGCCTTAACACACTGCCTGGCACATAATAGGAGCTTAATAAGTGTCTATTGAATTGAATGGAAGAATATTGTTTCGTAATCCAGCATGGTGAATCGAAAATACTCAGACCAATTTTTAAGCATTCATTATGAAATTTTAATTTAAATATGAATAAATATGAATGTATTAATATAAATACATGTGACTCTCCTAAGAAATTCATAAGATCATAGACTGAGACATGAGCAGGACCATAAGGCCATCTAATCAAACTTCCTCATTAAATAGATGAGGAAACTGAGTCAGAGAAAGCTTGTGACTCACCCAAGGTCACCTAGTAATTAAGTGTGAGAGCCAGGATAGTTTTCTCATTCTAAATCAAGATCTACTCCATCACAATGCTAAGTTATAAGTATGAAGAAATGAATATGAGGAACAAATTCATCTTTGAAACAAAGGGATAGAAATTTATTTGAAACTTAATGACTAACAATAAAAGGCATTTCTCATTTTTTAATTTCATTTTCTTTTTTGGTTGTTACTTTTTAACATCGATTTTCTAAAATTTTGAGTTCCAAATTCTCTCCCTCCCTATTATGTTATAATACATATTACATATGTATTACATATATTTCTGTTCATCATTGATGAAAGAAGAGACATACATATCACTTATACCTGAGAAAAATGTGGAGGAAATAAAGTAGAGAATGCTTCAATTTGCATTCAAACTCTGTCTGTTCCTTCTTTTATGTTGGATAGCCTTTTTTTCTCATGAGTCCCTTGGGATTGTCCTGATTCCTTGCTTTGCTGATAAGATTTGTCATTCACAATTGATCATCATACATTATTGCTATTATTGTATATTATGTACTCCTGGTTCTACTAACTTCACTTTACATCACTTCATATAAGTCTTTTCAGGATTTTTCTTTTTGCTCATCCTGTTTGTCATTTCTTATCGTGTAATAGTATTCTATTATAAACATATAAAATCTTGTTCAACCATTACCCTATTGATGGACATCCCTTTAGTTTCCAGTTCTTTGCCACCACAAAGAGTTGCTATAAATATTCTTGTACAGATAGGTCCTGTTTCCACATATATGATCTTTTTGGAATATAGAGCTAGCAGGGGTATTGCTGGATCAAAGTATGCAGTTTTATGGTCCTTTAGGAATGGTTCCAAATTGTTTCCAGAATGGTTAGATTAGTTCACAGCTCCACCAGCGGTGTATTATTAGTGTCCCATTTTTCCTACATCCCCTCCAAAATCTGTCATTTTTCTTTTTGATCATATTAGCCAATCTGATAAGTGTGAGGTGTTGTTTTAATTGTTTTAATTTTCATTTTTCTAGTTAATAGTAATTTGGAGCATTTTTTCATATGATTATATATAGTTTTGATTTTTTAATCTGAGAACTTCCTGTTTGTTTCCTTTGACAATTTATCATCTGGGGAATGACTTGTATTCTTATAATTTGTCTCAATTCTCTATATACTTGAGGGATAAGACTCTTGTCAGACACACTTGCTATTAATATTTTTCACAACTTTTTTGTTTACCTTCTAATCTTGGTTGAATCAGTTTTATTTGTGAAAAAACTTTTTAATTTAATCTAGCCAAAGTTGTCTATTTTACATCTTAAAATGTTCTCTATGTGTTGTTTGTCATAAATTCTTCACTTATCTGAAAGATACACTATTTTGTGCTCCCCTAAATTATTGATGGTATCATCTTTTATTTCTGATCATGTATACATTTTTACTTTATTTTGATATATGGCACGAGAAACTCTATGCCTAGTTTCTACCTCATTGTTTTCTAGTTTTTTCAGCGATTTTTGTCAAATATTGAGGCATTTTTTCCAAAAGCTTGGGTCTTTGAGTTTGTCAAACACTGGGTTACTAAGGTCACTAACTACTGTGTGTTAAGTACATAATCTATTCCATTGATCCACTGCTGTATTTCTTAGTCAGTACCAGATTCTTTTGAAGGTTGCTATATTATAATACATTTTGAAGTGTGGTACAACTAGGTCCCTTCGTATTTTTTTCATCAATTCCCTTGATATTCTTAGTCTTTTGTTCTTCCAGATAAATTTTATTATTATTCTTTCTTGCTCTATGAAATAATTTTTCAGTAGTTTGATTGGCATGGCACTATGTAGGTAAATTAACTTAGGTAAAATTGTCATTTTTATTATATTGATTCAGCCTACCTATGAGCAGTTAAAGTTTTCCAATTGTTTAGATCTGGCTTTATTTTGTGACAGTGTTTTATAAGTATGTTCTTTTAGTTCCTGGGTTTGTCTTGGCCAGTAGACGGTAATCTTTTCCACATATCCCCTCCAGCATTTGTCATTTTCCTTTTTTTCCCCTCAAAGGTATGAGATGGTATCTCAAAGTTCTTTTAATTTGTATTTATCTAATTATTAGTGATTTGGAAAAATTTTATTTGACTACTTTAATTTCTTCTTCTGAACATTATCTGTTCATAACCTTTAACTACTTGTCAATTGAGGAATGCTCTTCTTTTTTATAAATTTGATTCTGGTCTTCTTATATTTAAGAAATGAAGCTTTTATCAGAGAAACTTGTTGAAAAGTATTTTTCCAGTTCTTTTCCTTCTAATTTTGGCTGCATTGGTTTTGCTTTTACAAAAATATTTTAAATTATTATAATCACATTTATCCATTTTACCTTCCATAATTCTTTTTACCTCTTTTTTGGTCATTAACTTTTCCCTTAACCATAGATTTGACAAGTAAAATTTTTTTAATTTATTTATATCACACCTTATGTCTTAATCACACACCCATTTTTAACCTCATCTTGGGATACAGTATGAGATGTTGACCTATATCTAGTTTCTGTCAGACTGCTCTCCAGTATTCACAGAAGTTCGATCAAATAGTGAGTTTTTGGATCTTTGATTTTATCAAACTCTAGATTATTATGATCATTTACTACTCTATATGACATATCTAGTCTATAAAACTGATCCATCACTATATTTTTATATAGTACTCAATTGTTTTGACTACTACCACTTTGTAATACAATTTGAAATCTGGCACTGCTGGGCCACCTCGCTTCAATTTCAATTTTTTTTTCATTGATTCCTTTGATATTCTTACCTGTTAGTTTTTCTAGATGGATTTTATTATTTTTTTCTAGTTCTATAAAATAATTCTTCAGTAGTTTATTTTTATGGTGCTGAAAAAGTAAATGAATTTAGGTAGTATTGTCATTTTTATTATATTGGCTCAGCTGAACCATAAGAAATTAACGTTTCTCCATTTGTTTAAATCTGTCTTTATGGGGGCAGCTGAGTAGCTCAGTGGATTGAGAGCCAGGCCTAGAGACCGGAGGTCCTAGGTTCAAATCTGGTCTCAGACACTTCTCAGCTGTGTGACCCTGGGCAAGTCACTTGACCCCCATTGCCTACCCTTACCACTCTTCTGCCTTGGAACCAATACACAATATTGACTCCAAGATGGAAGGTAGGGGTTTAAAAAAATCTGTCTTTATTTCTTTGAAAAGTGCTTTGTAAGTGTGTTCATATAATTCCTGGGTGAATCTTAACAGATTCCCAAGTATGTTAAACTATTTGTAGTTATCTTAAATGAAATTCCTTTTCTATTTTTTTCTGCTGACTTTTGTTGGTAATTATAGAAATGTTGACAATTTATGTGGGTTTACTTTATATCCTGCAATTCTACTAAAGTTGTTCATTGTTTCAACAAGACAAGTTGGTTCTCAAGGGCTCTCTAAGTATATTATCATATCATCTACAAAAAGTGATAGTTTTGTTTCTTTGTTGCCTATTTTTATCACTTCAGTTTCTTTTTCTTGCCATATTCCTATGGCTAGTATTACTAGAATATTGAGTAATATTGGTGATAATCAATATCTTTTCCTGTTTTTAAATTAGATTATATTTTTTCAATTACATTTTAATCTATATCTTCAGGGCCCTTTATCAAATATAATTTTATTGCATTGCACTCTCTAAAGGTGCATTTAATATTTCTGCTTTTCTGTATTTTTGTGAGGTTTTTATACCTTAATACTTGGCAATATTTTAGGAGGCATCATTTACAGCTGAAGAAAAGGTACATTCCTTTCTATTCCCATTTAATTTTCTCCAGAGGCCAATCACATCTAACTGTTCTAAAATTCTATTCATCTCCTTAACTTCTTTCCTATTTATTTTAAGTCTAGATTTATCTAGTTCTAAAAGGGGCAAATTGAGGGGCTCTCCTCACTGTTAGTTTTATTGCCTTTTTCTTCCTACAGCTCATTTAACTGTACTTTGAAGAATTTGGATACTATGCTAGATGATACATATACTATGCTAGATAATATACATATATATATATATATATATAGTAGTAATATTTCATTGTCTATGACACCTTCGAGCAAAATTAGTTTCCTTGATTATCTCTTTTGACTAGTTCCATTTCTGCTTTTGATCTTTCTGAGATCATGATTAAAATCCCTGACTTTTTTTTTACCTCAACTGAGTCATAATAGATTCTATTCCAGCCCAGTATTTTAACACTTTTATCATTTCAAGTGTATTTCTTGTAAGCAGCATATTGTTGGATTCTCATTTCTAATCCATTTTGCTATTTGCTTCTCTTTTATGGGTGAAATCATACCATTCATATTCACAGTTATGATTACAAACTATGTCTTTCCCTCTGTCTCATTTTCTTCCATTTATCATTCTCTCTTTTTTGTATCTTGTCCCTCATCAGAAAGTTTGTTTTGCTGCTGACCACTGCCTCCCTTAACCCATCCTCCCTTTTATCACTACCACCACCACATCTTTTCTCTTAGTCCTTTTCTCTCCTATTTTCCTGAAGGATAAAATAGATTTCTATATCCAACTGAGTGTGTATATTTATTCTTTCCTCTTTGAATCAGTTCAAATGAAAGGGAGGTTCAAGCATTGCTGTCCTCCCAATATTCTCACTAATCTTCCTTCTCCTCCCTTCTTTCTTTTCTCAGTGAATCTCTCTCACCTCTCATGTTTTTATGCTTTTAATGTCACAAAATTGCCTACATCCCTGCTCTCTGTCTACTACTAACTGCCCTAGAATGATAAAGTTCTTAGAAATTACGTGCATCATCATGGCCATTTCAAAATGTAAACAGCTTAACCTTATTAAGTCCCTTGTGATTTACTTATATGTTTATCTTTTTATGTCTTTCTCAACGGTTGTATTTGAATGTCAAGTTTTCTATTCATCTCTGCTATTTTCATCAGGAATATTTGAAAACCCTCTATTTCATTAAGTATCCTTTTTTCCCAAAAGTTTTAATCCTTGCTCCTTTGCTTTTCAGAATACCATATTCTAAGCCCTTTATTTCTTTAAGCAGCTAAATTTTGTGTGATCACAAAATTTCATTCTGTTTCTTTTTAGCATTTTCTCCGTGGCCTTGGAGCTCTGGAATTTGACTATAATCTTGTTGCAAGTTTTCAATTTGGAATCTCCTTCAGGAAATGATCAGTGGATTCTTTCAATTTCTATTTTGCTCTCTGTTTCTAAGATATTTAGGTTGTGTATAGATGGAAAATGATGTTTACATTCTTTCTCTAATCATAAGTTTTAGTTAGTCCAATAATTCTTTAAATATCTCTCAAATTTTTCCAGGTAAGTTATTTTCTGAAAAGATTTTGCATATTTCTCCTATTTTTAATTCTTTTGAGTTTGTTGTATTATTTTTGTTATGTATTTTGTAATGTTGTATGATTCTTGGAGTCAGTAGCTTATATTTCACAAATTCTAGTTTTTAAAGAATTATTTTCTTCAATAAAAGCTTGTACTTCTTACCATTTGGACAATTCTGTTTTTTAGGATGTTATTTTCTTCAGTATTTTTTGTGCCTCTATGAAGCTGTTAATTCAAATTTCTTGCAGTTCTCTAATTAATTTTTCCTCTAACATTCATTATATTTTTAAGGTCATTGTTTGCTCTTTTTAAAAAAAATGTCTATCTATTCAGAGATTCTGTTGAATTTGGGTCCAAACTGCATTTTTCTTTGATACTTTGCTTGTAGATAGTTTCCCATTTTCTTTTTCTGAGTTTGCGTCTTGAGCTTTGAAAAAGGTGATACTGGGAATGGGGAATAAATAATAAACTGAGGACATACTACTCACAATGGAAGGAGAGACAGGGGGTCACAGGTAAACCAAATGGGGATGTGAGTTTCAGGAATGTCAGTTAACTTGTAACTGACAAACTGCCAACCAGTGAAAAACCAATGTATAAAACTTAAGAGGAGACAGGAAGTACTAACAAAATTGTGTTTAATGGTAATGACTGAGGGAAGTGGGGAGAGGGGTGTTTTTATGCTAACAGACTAATCTAAAAGTTAACTAGACTAAAAGTTTTAACTAACTGAGCTATTTCACTACCTAGACTAAGAGGGCTGAAGAGGGTTTCTCACAGTACAAGTTCAGAGATGCTCCAAGCTGATCACAGTTAATCCAAAACAGATTGCAGGGAGTAAGGAAGATTGACCTGTTGTCCACCAACAGATAACCTAGTCCTATCCTCAACCTAATTCATGATGTTTTCCTTGCAGAATCTCCTTCTCAGTGGTATCCCACACTGACAGCTCCTTGGGTATATGGCAAAACTTGGACCACACAGCCAACACTCCTCCTTTCCTCCAGCTTGGTTAAACTCCCACAACTTTTTCCAAAATCCCAGCTTCATTCCATTATGGAACCTTCAGGTCTTTAGACACAGCCTGGGTGCTACTGCTTAATCTCCCCATTACAGCTTCCCTGTCACCATAGTAATTTTTTTATGTTCATGTTTTTATTTTTGCTTTTTTGGAGAGGGTTGCTTATTTCTCCAGCCTATTTTTTTTACTTTTAACTTTATCTTAAAGTTGAGATTTGCTCACTTAGAGTGGAAGTAAGAGTCACTGCTCCAAAATTAAAGCTATTTTACCCTGCCCTTTTCACAGATAGTTCTGGTTGCTTGTAAGTTTTTGTGCTTACAAGTGATGTGATCCTGAAAGAAGTATAGTCACTTGTCTGCAATTTGGTTCTTATCCAGTTGGCGCCTTGCTCTCTTACAATCACAAGTGTTCCTTTCTATCCTGAAACTAATACCAGACCTGGTACTGATTATTAAACTATGGATTTGCCAAATAGCACCTGGTCTTTCACCCAATGCCAATAGAATGATCCTCTATCATCTCTTTCTGACCGATTGTCCAATCCCTTTACCATCTCTAGGTAATGAGAGCTTCCAAAACTGCTACTGTTGTTGCTATTGCTATTACCTCCAAGGCCCAGATCTGATGATGCTACCATGCTAAGCTTTTTCCAACTCCCATGTCTGTATCACAGACTTCTTCTAACTTCCTAAGTTGTCTTTAGCAGGAAAAATGTCTCACCCCAACATTTTGTTGACTATGCTATCCAGATTCCAATTTGGTACAATATCTTAAAATTATTTGAAAGAGAGTATTAGAAGAATTTAGCTTGAATGCCACCTCTTCTCCACCATCTTGGCTTTGTCTCTCTAGTTTTTACAGTAAACCAGGACCCCAATTTCTGAGTTTACATGGATTAGGTTTGATCTTGGGGATTGATCCCTACAAAATTACTGAGTATTTTTTTTTTACTGTTTGTGCCTTTATTTAGAGCAGTGATTCCCAAAGTGGGCACTACCACCCCCTGCTGCAGCAGGGGTGCTGCAGCGATCCAGGTGGGTGGTGATGGTCACACTTTTTTTGTATTACATTCTATTCTGAATTCAATAAATAGTTTCATAATTTCCAGGGGTCGATAAGTAATATTTTTTCTGGAACGGGGGCAGTAGGCCAAAAAAGTTTAGGAACCACTGATATAGAGTATACTCTGAAAAAAAATTTAAAAAAACTTGTGAATATAACTCATGTCTAGGATTAATCACAGAAATGACTGAGTCTCCCCTAATCCCACACAAGCATTTGAAGTAATCATACATATATATATATATATATATATATATATATAGTACAGGATCATCCTTATTTTATCCCAGAGAAAATGCAGAAATGTTAAAGAACCCATAATAATTCATAAACAATGTGGTAAAACTCAAATCACTCACAGTAGCCAATAAATCATCAACACAATTTCTTCCTTTTCAGTGAGACATACTTTCCATAGGGTCCTAAAATTCTCTAGAGCCACCCTGTGGTTTGAATTTCCCTCAGAAAGGAAACAAACTTGAGGTTTCTAGTGGGGCATTGTTTCAACATTCCAGTGAATCCTACTTTTTACAGGGATCCTGTCCCCTAGATTCATAGCACCATCGTGAGGTTAGGAGTTCTCTTAGAAGAGAACACCAAAACATATTGAGTCCTATTTTTAATCAACCACAGAGACATAGTGTCTTATGGTATTTCATTGAAGTTTTGGTACTCTTGAAAAGAAAATACAATTGGACTTATCGATAAGAAACCAAGCTTTCTATTGGACTCATACCATCTGAATAACTCATGGAAAGAGTATGGTACAAAGTAGAGGTCCCTTTGTTCCCATATTATGACTTTTATCTCTTGCCACTTTTCCACTTGTGTTGATTCACTTTTGTGGCTAGATAGTATAACACATAGAATGTTAGACCTAAAGTTAGGAAAATCTAAGTTTGCATGCTTCCTCCCATACCCTAGGAAAGTCACTTAATCTCTTTCAGTTTCGGTTTCTTCATCTGTAAAATGAGATATAATAGCACATTTATCACAGGGTTGTTATTCATATGAAATCAAATCAACTAATATACATGAAGTCCTTTGACAACTTTAAAACATAAATGTTTGTTATTGTTGTTTTATCATTGTCATCATCATCTTCTTTCTTCAAAAGCTAACTCTGCTTTTGGAGTTTCCTTTCTGTCAATGGAAGTTTAAATTTAAAGTCTTAGAAATAGAATTGCTATAAAGGCACCCTCAGGTAATCAACAATTTCCTCTTCTCTAATAGAAATTGGATTGTAAAATTCTCTAGAATTCTAGAGTTCTGCTAGAGACAGCTTTCAAGGAAGAGCTCTTAATATTCTTCCACAAGCTTAATTTCAGGAACTCTTACCACTCAGAACATGCAGTTTCCTTCTCCACAGCTGCCAAATAAAATGAAAGCATATGTGTCCCTGATTTTTTTCTTTGTTTTGCCAGGAACAGTGAATGATGCTGTGTCACTTGTTACTCTACCACTGCCCTGACTGTTCTGTCTCTTGACATTGAGACTATCATCTCATGAGGCACTACCAAACCTGAGACCAGTGAAGTAGAATCCAAGAATTCTCCTTTTGAGACCCATAGATGGAAGAGTAAATGCAGTGGGAGGTAACTAAGTGGCTCAGTGGATAGAGCACCAAGTGCCAGGAGGTAGGTCCTGGGTTAAAAATCCGGTCTCAGACACACTGGGTAAATCTCTCTGGCTAAATCACTTAATCTTCATTGCCTAGTACTTACTGTTCTGCTTGGAATAATACACGGTATTGATTCTAGGATGGAAGATAAGGGTTTAAAATTTTTAAAGGAAATGCAATTCCCATATCTATCAGTCCTAAGGAAACTATCCCACATTTCCCAAGTCAACGAAGGCCAGGATTCAAACAAAGGTCCTCAAGACTTGCCCTTTATTGAGTCAGTCCGGATTTTTAAAATCCACTGAAAACCTAGAACATTCAGCTGGGAGCTATTTATAGGGATATTTGAATATAGTCCCTTCAGTTGGTATAAGTGTATATTTTTCTTTGTTGAGTTGTTGGTTCACCCACATTGAATTGAATTCACTAATCTGGTCAATCGTATAGTTGAATTCTTTTTACTGAATGTATTAACTGTTTGAACTGATCAAAAATGTGTATGATGCAATTCTAGCACTATACATGAATAATGAGAATTTGTCCAGGAAATCTTTTTTAGTTACTTGGGAATAAAATGGAATAATTTTAAAACCACTGACTGTCACTATAATTCCAGCTCCTACGAAAGCCTCTAAAGGACTTTACCAGAGGTCCAGAGGTTATTCAGTGACTCATACTCAATCACCCTTCCCCAAAATAAATGCACCTTTTGAATATGTTTCAATTTCTACATTTAAGCATCAGTAGAAAAGACTGGGAGCCCCCTCGTGGCCAAAATGAAGTATTTATATTCTCATTGCTTCTAAACCAGAGAAAAGAGGTTTTGTTTTCTCTTCCATTAACCAAATCTTCTCATCATGGAACAAAGGACCAAAAAGAAATAAAAACTTTCC